>NW_026575282.1:0-56572 GCF_028641065.1 Leucoraja erinaceus | reverse complement strand
AAGAACAAAAACTAAAAAGTACAGAAGGACAAAAATTGATGACTTTATTATTGTGATAAGTATAGATCTATTAAAAAAATCTAATAACTTTCTGTTCAATGATCTTTGGTCAACGCCGCCAGCAGTGGAATGTAGTGCTGCGCTGTCACTGCTGAAGCTAGCTAATGTGGAGGGAGAGTGAGGTAGCATCAATGATATGGGCTGAGCCGACCTAATTGATGCTCACTCTTCCTCCACTGGGCTCAAGACATGCCCCCTTGTGAGGCAGATGTGATCGCTGCCTCCCCTGGTACATTTTCATTGCAGTTCTATGTCAATCCTGCGAGCACAAATTTGATATATTTATATGTGAAATAAGTTACCTGGACTATGGAAGGTGAGGACATGTAATGAAGGGGTTTACACACATTACATTGGTGACATACAGAGAGATAGTAACAGGCACACATTTATTGCCTGTGCTCCATGCAGTTTCTGAAGGGCTGCGCAATCAGAGAGGGGGCTCAACTCGTCGCTGCCTCACCTCTCATCTCTCCCTGTATTTGCAGCAGAGCTGCGCAATTTGACTATAAAAATTGATATAAATATTACATTTATAACACAGATCAGTGGAAAAATCTTCATATTTATTTAATTTTATTATTATTTTTCTTTACTTTTCTTAACAGCTATTTTCATTGGGAGTATGAGAGGTGAGGCTCTGCCCTGACCGCACGTTCCTGGCTGGGTGTGGGTCCTCGTTAAGCTGCAGACAGGTTGGGTTTACCAAGCAATCTTTGGTCGTTTATTCCAACTGGCGAATGTCTCAGGTACAGGGTGACAGTTCCCCAACCCAATTACAAAACACCCCAATACAATGTATCTACAGAAGCTTCTGGAAAGAAGTCAGTTGACCCAAGTAGTGCAACATTCTCCCAGGGAGTATAAACAATTCAAACAAGGCATCCTTCTACAGCCAATCGTCAAACAGTAACACAAACACCTTGCAACATTAGTCACAGTATTTACAACCTTTCTGGAGTCGGCCAATCTTGATAATGCATCTGGAACACCTCTGAGCTTCTCTGTAAAGTCCTCATATATTTTAACAATGGGGAGGACATCTGGACCTCACCTTATCTGATATTTCAATCTAGGACCTAGACTTTCTGGCACTGGCTCACAGCTTGAATCTTTACACAGAAAAAGACCAAGCAGGCACTGCAGATGCAAAGATCCTCCATTTTATAATAACTCTAATTTAGTCAATATTAACATTTTGAATATTGATTTCTCTAGCTTCAAGTAACTCTTGTATTCCCTCCCTCTCCATCCCTCCCCTATCCCAGTCATCTTACTAGTCTCACTGTCATCCTGTTGAGTTTCATTGTCTGTATTACTCGTTATCACTTAGCCCACAGCCAACAATGGACCATTGTGTGCTCCACCATTCCTTGATCATCGTGGCTTTTTCCACATTTCCCTTTCCCCTGACTCCCAGTCTGAAGAAGAGTTTTGACCCCAACTTCCCCTATTGCTTTTCTCCAAAGGTGCTGCCTTACCTGCTGAATTACTCCAGTATTTTGTGTCAGTCTTCGATGTAATCCAGCAACTGCATTTGCCTCCTACACAGGTCTTGTTAGGATGGCCTCATTATTGTGCAGCTTTCAACACACAACCATAGATCTGATCATCCATCCAGGCCTATCAATCTTAGTTCCACATGACTGGCATGGACAAAGGGATCATTGTTTGAGCAGTGCAGTCTTCTCTTTGGTGACATTTCTGGTGATCGCCTGGTTCTTGATGTGGACCAGTTCTGCTACCTTGCCCAGCTTCCTGATTGGAGTCATGTGCCACCTTTTGAAGCGATCATTACCAGCTAAATTGGAATAAAGGCAGTACAGAGAATTAACATCAAGTCTGTGAGAATGACTTGCTACTTGACACTGGTTACTGAACTGCAGGATGTGCTGCCTGTGGTTAGAAATAAACTGAACGTTGAGTGAATGGAATTCTTTGTGCTAGTAAAGAGTGTCACGACTGTGATGGTGAACACTCTCAGATAAATCTAAAGCATCTTACACCTTGGAGACGACCCAAGGTGCTTTATTCTTTCCCTCTGATCCCACTTCACTTTGTCCATTAGGAAATAATTGTTGATTCTCCTGATGTAGAGACCTTGGTGGCCTTCCAGTTACAACAGCATGTTCCAAATTGTAAGGCATCACTACTGACACTTGAAGCCTGAAATTAGCATTGCATTAGGAGTCTCAGGAAGGTTAACCATGGTTCAAATACCATCAGCTACAATTATTTCTTCAGTGAAATGATGGCAGCTTAACCAATGTGTTTTTATCATAGTTTAGAAGGAGAGATGATCCCTGAAGAGCTACTATGTTTAAGATGGAACTGCAGATGCTGAAAAATCCAAGGTATACAAAAATGCTGGAGAAACTCAGCGGATGAGGCAGCGTCTATGGAGTGAAGGAAGTAGGCGACATATTGGGTCGAGACCCTTCTACTGAATGAAGAAGAGTCCTCAACCCAAAACATTTCCTATTTCCTTCGCTGCATAGATGCTGCCTCATCTGCTGAGTTTCTCCAGCATTTTTGTATACCTGAAGAGCTACTACATGCCTTGATTCCTACATAGTACCCGACAATTCCCTCACTCCCAGTTGCTACATCTCCCTCTTGCCAGGTGCTCAGGCAACACTAACTCGTACCTCTGTTCCACATCAGATGTGTGCCTTTAGAATAGGATCATTTATGGTTACCTTCAACTTCAGCACCGGACTAAACTTTAAAAGCAACCATTAATGTTTTAGACAGATAGTGTGAATGTGCGGGTATTGTTGGCCGTGTGCTCGGTGGGCCGAAGGGCCAGTTTCAACGTTGTATCTCTAAACTAAATTAAACTAATGAAATAGACATTTATTAACAAAATAAATCCTAGGAAATAATATACTAAATGCTTGCACTCCCCACAGAAACTGGTACCTGTACATTCATACTTCACAATTATACTCGCTTTAATAAATCGCTACTTTATTGATAGTCTAATTATCGGTTGCTAAATAGCACTTTGGTTTGGAGGAGTGCCAGTAAATGGTAGTACAGTTAATCAGCTGCTTCTAACTGGCATATTATTATGCCTGATGGAAGACAAATGCAATGTTGTTGTCTAATTAGCTGGAATTATTTTCTGCTGCAAAACCTGACATGGATAAACAAAGATAATTATACGGCATCCTTTCTCCATTTGTCAAGACGTAGAAATTGTTGCAAAATATACACTTTGCACAGACATCATTTTTCTTACGGTCATTTTTCTATTAAAATCTTTGGAAAATATTTATTAAATATGCCTCATCAACATTCCATTAAAATACCTGCCAGAGATAGAGCATTAATATTCATGCTCTATGACAAGAACAGCTAAACGTTTCTGCATGTAGGATTTAAAGCTTTACATAAGCAACTTTCTTCAGCATATTGGTTTTTAAATAAACATCATTAGCTTCAGCATTGTTAGTTATGACAGGTTCTGATGATATTTATTTGAAAAGAGGCTTCGTCAGGAGTTAGATACAGCTTGGTTGGATCTTTCCACGGTTCAAAAGTATTATTTTGTAAAAGGACACAAATAAACCCGTAACCGTTCCACATCACCATGATTTAACCAACAGATATGTATTTTTTGAAATGTAAATTTCTCTCCGTAAATTGGAACAGTATTGGAAGTAAATAGATTAAAAGTAAACTTCTCCCAAACTCCCAAGTGCAAACAACATGGAGGGATATGTGTTTATCAAATTTAGTTGACTGAAAAAATTGACTAAGCCAAATGGAATGTTAAGACTCTAATCTGTTTGAACCTGCACAGGGGAATCTCAGTGAAGTATTTTATTTCACTGCCCCTATTTAGCATTTTTGAGGGAAAATGAACAAGTGGCATTGTTCCAACTTTTAAAAGGAAGGCATCTAATTTAATTTACCAGAGTAGGGCTGAGTTGTTCACAGGAACATGTATCTTTCACGCAACAGCCTGGAAGCATATCTTCTTCCAGAACCTTGACTGTAAGGCAGCAGAATGTTGCTCTGTGACAACGATTCCTTCTGTGAATACATGGCTCCACAGATTACAAAATACTGTAGTTCACCCATCCTATTAATTCACAACACCTTAGTTGTTGACATCAATTTATAATTTCTTATAGCAAGTTTTTTCAGATTCATTTTAACAGAGTTGCAGCTGGCGTTAAAATTGGACATGGATATATTTAATATTGAGTTAGGGAATGGGTTCTGGCAGCAGCATTATGTGGTAAAGGAATTGTTTTCAAACACATATGTTTTACATAATGTGTAATATCACCAACTATTCAAGTAGCTTTATTTTTGGACTCATGAAAGTGTCATTTTTTATCTGTCTTGTTATGGTTCTCTGCGCTTCACAATTTGAGTCATTTGGCACTCATTCCAAGTGCCTGACCCTGCACGACTTTTAAAAAAACTCCACATAATCAAGCAATCAACACAGATCAGTATCACTTCACAATAAATGTAAAGTGGCAACGTGAACGACACCGGGTTTGGCAGTGACCACACTGACACTCGCTGTAGTAGTCTATTTACATTGGTAAGTAAGTCCAGGACCTCATTGGTCTCTGGTCATCAGAGCTCATGTGCAATGACACTGGTGATCTTGGCTTTGTCTCTGTAGCTCAGTCCTGAGCTTCCATGTATGTGTGTGTGTGTGTGTGAATGTGTGTGTGAATGTGTGAAGTCCCTCGTTATCCATGGGTAGAAAGAGGTTCTGAAATCTCAGGCTTGCCCCAGCCATTGAGTACTAGCCTCAGGTTGACATGCTGGCTGTCTACAGTTTCTTCCCAGCAACCCAGCCTTGACCACACGGTGGTGCTGGTGCTTTCAGCTTTGTCCCAGTGGCCCAGTCTTCCTCAAACCTGCAACAGGGAACATAGCTGGCAGGGAGGCGAACCATTATCTCAAAGGGAGATTAGGGAATGGGTTCTGGCAGCAGCATTATGTGGTAAAGGAATTGTTTTCAAACACATATGTTTTACATAATGTGTAATATCACCAACTATTCAAGTAGCTTTATTTTTGGACATGAAAGTGTCATTTGTTATCCGTCTTGTTACGGTTCTCTGCGCTTCACAATTTGACCCTGCGTTCTCTTCGTCTTCTTTCTTCTTTTCCTTCTTCTTCTTTCTTCCTCTTTCTGGCAATATCAGTTAATTGGACCTAGCTTACCAATGATGCTGGGGATTGGTCTCTCTTAGCCTGTCAGCCTGTGATAGGGATCAGAGGGGCTTTATAGACATGGAATATTGAAGACAATATAATAGCGTCTTTGTTTCAGCAATGTCCTGTGGGTCAAATTCTTGCTTCCAATATTCAAAAGTAACAGCTTAGTATTTCAAATGCCATTGCAAGAATTTAAATGCAAAAATCCAGGCTGACACTGTGGTGTAACAGTGAGAGAATACTGTCCTGTCAGAGGTCTCACTTTACAAATGAAATGTTTAATCGAGACATCATCTCAAATATCCTATTACTCCACTTCAGAAATGAGTAGATTAGATGAGATCTCCCTGGTACCCCGACCCACCACTGGGGATGGTAGTGGTGCTGCTTGTAGAAACACACTGCCTCACAGTTCCAGTCAAAGGATTCAATCCTGGCCTCTGGTTCTCTGTGTGTGGAGTTTATACATTTGTCTTGTGTAACATGAATTCTGGTGCTCTGGTTTCAACTCACTTCACAAGGACATATTGGACAATAGGTTAATTGTCCATTATAATTGGCTTCTCATTCAGGAGAGCCAGTAAAATCTAAGGATGGGAATGTGGGATGAATGTACGATTAGTTTAAATGTACATGTGATGCTTGGTGCATACTTGGTGGGCTGAAGGGTTTGTTTCCATCCTATGACTTTATGTCCCAATAGAGATTATCTGATCAGTGTGAAATGACATTCTGTGTGTTCTTGCCCTGTGCAAAAATGGTTGCCATGTAACAACATTGCAGCAGGAAATTCACTTAAAAAGTACTTAATTGGAAGTATACTGAAGCACATGGAAATATATTTTCCATTAGTTGTTCATAAGCAAGGAAGGTTATTTGGAACAACTTGTCACTTAGCAGCACAAAGACAGGCCTTTGTCCCACAGTACCTGTGCCATATATGATGCCAACTTCAACAAATGCCTTCTGCCTGCACATGATCCACATCCCTATGATCCCTGCATATTTATGCAACTATCTAAAAGCTTCTTAAATTCCACCTTCGTAGCAGCTTCCAACACCATCTCTGAAAGGATTTCTAGGCATCTACAACTCTGTATAAAATTTACACCACACATCATTAGGGTGCTGTCTATATGGAGTTTGTATGTTCTCCCCGTGACCTGCATGGGTTTTCTCCACGATCTTCAGTTTCCTCCGACACTCCAAAGACGTACAGAGATTAATTGAATTGGTGTAAATGTAAAAATTGTCTCCGGTGTGTAGAGGATAGTGTTAATATATGGGGATCGCTGGTCGGCACAGATCCGGTGGGCCGAATGGCCTGTTTCTGTGCTGTATCTCTAAATGTCATTTAAATTTACTACTCTGTCACCTTAAAGTTAAGCACTCTAACCACACAGTCATAGTCTCGGAGTTATACAACACGGAACAGGCCTTTTGGCCCAACTCATCCAAGATGCAGCATCTAGACGAGTCTCATCTGCCCTTCATTGGTCCATATACCTCTGAACTTTTGGAAATATAGCATGGAATTAGGCCCTTCAACCCACTGAGTCTGCACCAACTAGTGATCCCCGTACATTATCACTATCCTATACACAGAGACAATTTTACTTCGGAGTCACGTGAGTGACTACGTGAAGAACCCCGCCAGGACGCATGCGTGTCATATCGCTACACGCATTGCAACGAGTCACAGCAGGGGGAACGACGTTCCCTTAGCGGCAAAATTTGAAAACCGGGAACAGCAGGTAAGAAGACTCTGCGTTCCTTCCACTTACCTTTCAGGGGAAGACATGGACCAGATCCACGAAGCCTGCGGAAAAGCTGGCGGGGGAGAACTGCGGAGATGCGGGCAGCCAGCAGCAGCAGCCAAAGGCACGCCAATCTCCCGTAATGGGAACAGCTGCGCCCGACTTCGCTCCCACACCGGCCACGGCCGGGCGGTAGAGCGAAGCAAAAACTAACAGGGTCATTGACTCCGAGGAGTCCGACTGAACAGCCGCGAGCGGCCAGTGCCCGTGAGCATTGGGGCCGGTTGGAGCGGCTTTAGGAGCAGCCGCGACGGCCAGTGCCCTTGAGCATTGGAGCCGGTTGGAGCGGCTGGGAGCGGGGAACAAAGCAGCCGCGATGGCCAGTGCCCATGAGCATTGGAGCCGGTTGGAGCGGCTGGGGGAAGACGAGTTTCAAGTAGCCGCGACGGCCAGTGACCATGTGCATTGGAGCCGGTTGGGTGCCCGAGAGCATCGGAGCCAGCTGGAGCGGCTGTTGGAGCAGGTAAGTGGCAGGCTCCGGGACATGGAGACTAGTCACAGGGGGCAGCTAGTAAGTCCTACAGCAATGCCTCTTGTAGGGCTTCACAGTGATTCTCCCTCATCAGAGGGGAGTATAAGGGGTCAATTCTGGGCTGAACCTGAACAGGGGTGCAGAACATACCCCTAGTGCACATGGGGTGCAGAAATCCTATTGAAAGCCACTTACCATCAGGGAACTGCAAAACACTGAATGTTCCCAGTATCAACCAGTGTATTTGAAAACATGGCAGGGCAGGGACTTGAAACGAAAGAAAGTTCCAAAAGTCCTAACAGCGGGTATTACGGGTTTCGCCCGCACAATAAACAAAAAAGACATGACACAAGATCACCAGGATGCACTGGCCTTAATTTGTAAATTACCAATACGAGTAAACAGCATTAGGAAGAAGTACCATCCAACCGGCTTTAGACCCTAATTTGCAGGCCTCTGCAAACCTGGAACCTCCATACCACCAATGTTAAAATTTGGAGGCAACTTATCTAAACAGGTAAAGAACTTGAACCCTGGGGTTCATTAAAGCAACGTCTAAAAACTACTTCCTGGGGAATGCGCTAACCCTCAACACAGACCCAACTACAGAAACCTACTTATAGTAACCATGGAGGAAGAAGTATAGGGTTATACCATAGAATTATTCAAAACATAATCCTCCAGTTCAGCATGTACCGAACTGAATGTTCATGCTTACAGGCAAAGAAATAATCATAAGCGCATAATGAACTACAGTGCCCAAATAAAAAAAGGACTAATGGAGGACATCCAACACGAATCACAGGAATTCGTGTCCAAAAATCTTTATCATAAAATAGATGGTGGTTGCCACATCATCATAGATTTGATTAATTTGAATTAGTACTTTATATTCATTACTAGATGGGAACCTTTGTTACTGCAAAGGTATTGATCCTAGGTTACTACATGGCAAGCATCGTATTAAAACATGCTTACTATACAGTACCCATTAGAGGTGACCACAGATGTATTTAACACAATGGATCATCTGCGGTTTCACTCTTAACTCAGCTCACATGTCAGTGACTTTGCCGTAAGAAAAGGTTACAGCCTTAATGGAGGCTTGCAGTAAACTAAACCATCCATCAGACTGGTAGTAGAACAATTGGCATTATAGTGGCTGTGTTCCAGCCACATAAATCGGACCTTTACATTATCAAATTACTGAGCGCAAACATGCGTGCACTCAAAAATTATGGGGTTCATTCTGACAGACCAAAGAAGCTACCAACAGAGGCCACCATGGTATTAAAATGGTGGAAACATAACATTAGGCATTGTTCCAATCCAAACATTAACAGCTACCCGTCTATAGAACTACATACTGATGGGCACTTGGATGGGATGCTACCAATTCCATCTCTAGCTATGGGGGAGATGGAATGCACAGGAGGCATCATTACAAACGCTGGGCATAAATACCTGGGAAAGTTGAGTGCATTCCATGGCTTTAAGTCATATTGTTCTGGGTTATATCACCAGTATGTTAGACTATTAATTGACTACACCACCGTGGTAGCATATGTCAACCATATGGGTGGAAACATATCGACATCATGTGACTATCAGGCCAACACAATTTGGCAATAATGTATCCAGAAAGATATTTGGATATCAGCTACCAAATTACCAGGTAAACTGAATTTAGTGGCAGACAACAGGTCACGCTAAGTCTATGAAAACACTGTATGGATGTTGGTGAAAGTATTGCTGGAATTACAGCATGGTATGGCACACCAGATAACAACCTATTCACATCCATGCTCACACCAGTTATCGAATTAGGTTCTTGGGAACCAGAACCTGGGGCAGTGGCTACAGATGCATTTTCGCTGCATTGGGGGATTATTTATGCATTCCCTCCTTCTGCCTAATCAGTCGGGTATTTAGGAATAAGCAGTAGACTCCCCATCTGGTATTTTGATAGTACCCGATTGGCCTACTCAACCATGGGTCCCGGTGATATCAACATGGTTTTAGAACCATGCATCACATCCATCATAGACCTAATTTACTGGTTCTTCCCGCAACAAGGAGAGTTACCCATGTCATAATTATATAAACCTATTAATTTATAGAGTTGAAAGCACCTCTACTACACCTGGGACTGACGGACCGAACAGTGGAATATTTCAGCGGGCCACAGACAGTCCACCAAAAAAAATCAGTACTTGGTGTCATCAAGAAATGGGAAGTACTGTCACAACAATAGACATCACCCACAGATCTATGAACATCCCGTCTGTTCTGGAATTCCTGGCAAGCCTCCATTACGATGAGAGGCTCAGTCATAGTGTCATCAACTGCGCCAGAAGTGCTCTGTCAACATATCTGTGGCAAGGAACAGAGCGGCATTCTGTTGGGACACACCCTGGTAACCAAACTCATGTGGGGCATTTTAATATTAATCCCCCAAGGACCAGGTACTCCCAAATATGGGATGTGAGCATTGTACTGACCATGTTAAGAAACTGGTTTCCAGCTACAGCTATGTCCCTACAGAAACTGACTATGAAAACAGTCATGCTGATGGCCTTGGTCACGGCACAAAGGGTCCAGTCACTACAGAAACAAAGGTTGGACAACATGATTATTTCATCTGGAAATTTAACTTTTCACATTAATGAAATAGTCAAACAGAACAGACAGGGGTCAGCAGGCCTAAAAAGATAATTCAGGGCCTACCCGACAGATGGTCGTCTCTGTATTGTAACACACTTACTATTATATATGGAGTATACTACGATCATCAGAGGGAAGAAATGTCAATTTAATCAGCTTTTGAGCCTGGAGTGAAGGTAACTGTCTCATCCTGAACACAATTAAGACTAAAGAGATGGTGGTTAAATTTAGCAGGTCCAAGCTCCCCCTTCAGCTGGTCAACGCTGCTAAGATAAGATAAGATAAGATACATTTATTGTCATTTGGACCCCTTGAGGTCCAAACGAAATGCCGTTTCTGCAGCCATACATACAAACACATAGACCCAAGACACAACATAATTTACATAATTTACATAAACATCCATCACATGCTGGGGCTGACATTGAGGTGGTGCAGACATATAAATACCTTGGAGTGCACCTTGATAACAAACTGGACTGGTCTGTCAACTCTGACTCCCTCTACAAAAAAGGCCAGAGCAGACTCTTTCTCCTCAGAAGGCTCAAATCCTTCAATGTGTGTAATGACATGCTGCACATGTTTTACAACACTGTGGTTGCAAGTGTTTTCTATGCTGTTGTCTGCTGGGGCAACAGCATTAGTGCAAAAAACAACAAGAAGCTGGTCAAACTGGTTGTTTCCACAGTGTATTCTATGTATTTTCTGTCTGCGTTCGTTTTGAATCTGTGAGTTTGTTGGTTGAGGGCTTCTGGACATCTGAATTTCCCTGAGGGGATCAATAAAGTATTTTTCATTTATCTATTTATTTTATTTATTTATTTATTTACAAACAGCCACTCAAAACAGTGACAGTCCAGACCATCTCTAGATGGCTAAAACAGGTCCTAATAAAGGCTGGAGTAGACACTAGCATTTTAAAATCTCACTTCACCAGGGCTGCAGCTACATCGGCAGCTATGAAGTTGGACGTTCCTATGGACCAAATCCTCAACATAGCAGGATGGACAACAGAGGAAACTTTCCAATGACTTTATAACATTCCAGTCATTGAACCGGGAATATTTGCAGAAACAAATTTGAGTTCTGTAATATAATTTACCCCATAAATAGGGGCAATAATTGGTGTTAATATTTTTATCATTGGGTTTCAATATCATATTGATGTCTAATGATGTTAACTCTATTCTCCCCATAATCAAGGCAGATGTGATGCATGGACTCGTTTCCATGGCATGAAACACAGAACTTTAAAATCTTCAGGTAGTCACTCACGTGACTCCGAAGTAAAATAGTAAGATTAAACGCGAACTTACCAGTTTGAAGTTTGATCGTTATTTTATAAGGAGTAACGTTGAGGGAATACGTGCCCTCCGCTCCCACCCTTGATCATATACTCAACTGGTATCCCTTCTCTAATCTTACTATGTTTAGTCATTACAGTTATCTATGATTTCACACCGCTGCATTGAAGAATGGCACGCATGCATCCTGGCAGGGTTCTTCACGTATTCCCTCAACGTTACTCCTCATAAAATAATGATCAAACTTCAAACTGGTAAGTTCTCGTTTAATCTTACTATTTACTATCTTTACCAAAGTCATCTAACCTACAAATCTGTATCTCTTTAGAGTGTGGGAGGAAGCCAGTGATCTTGCCATAGAGGGAGTACAGAGAAGGTTCACCAGACTGATTCCTGGGATGTCAGGACTTTCATATGAAGAAAGATTGGATAGACTCGGTTTGTACTCGCTAGAATTTAAAAGATTGAGGGGGGGTCTTATAGAAACTTACAAAATTCTTAAGGGGTTGGACAGGCTAGATGCAGGAAGATTGTTCCCGATGTTGGGGAAGTCCAGAACAAGGGGTCACAGTTTAAGGATAAGGGGGAAATCTTTTAGGACCGAGATGAGGAAAACCTTTTTCACACAGAGAGTGGTGAATCTCTGGAATTCTCTGCCACAGAAGGTAGTTGAGGCCAGTTAATTGGCTATATTTAAGAGGGAGATGTGGCCCTTGTGGGTAAAGGAATCAGGGGGTATGGAGAAAAGGCAGGTACAGGATACTAAGTTGGATGATCAGCCATGATCATATTGAATGGCGGTGCAGGCTCGAAGGGCCGAATGGCCTACTCCTGCACCTATTTTCTATGTTTCTATCCCAGGGAAAATCCATGTGGTCACAGGGCGAACGTACAAACTCCATACATGTGACCACATGGATTTTCCCTGGGATAGAAACATAGAAAATAGGTGCAGGAGTAGGCCATTCGGCCCTTTGAGCCTGCACCACCATTCAATATGATCATGGAGTGGTTGTGGAGAGGATGTTTCTACAAGTGGAAGAGTCTAGAACACAGCCTCAGAGTAAAAGGACATACTTTTAGAAATGAGATGAGGATCAATTTCTTTAGCCGGTCGGTGGTAAATCTCTGGAATCTGTGGAAGTCTTTGGGTATTTTTAAAGTGGAGATTGACAGCTTGTTGATTAGTAACAATGTCAAAGGTTATGGGGTGAGGGCAAGAGAATGTGGTTGAGAAGGATGGATAGATCAGCTATGATTGATTGGCAAAGTAGACTTGATGGGCCGAGGGGCCTCACTTTTCTCCTATGACATGAACATGAAGAATATTAAGGTGGATACTTTCCCAGGGCCTGATGGGATCTATCCCAGGTTATTGTGGGAGGCAAGGGAGGAGATTACAGGGTTCTTGCCGAGGAACTTTGTTCCTTCTCTAACCGCAGGCGAGGTCCCAGATGACTAGGCAGTGGCCAACATTGTTCCGTTGTATAAGAAAGTAAATAGGGGGAATCCAGGGAACTATAGGCCAGCGAGCCTCACATCAATGTCAGGGAATCTATTGAATAGAATTTGAAGTAGGATTTATCCCCATTTTGCAGAGAATGGGCCAATTAGGGATAGCCAGCATGGCTTTGTACATGGCAGGTCATGTCTCACTAACTTGATATTTCGGAGGAGTTGCAGCCAGTGAGGAAGGCTGTCAGAAGATACAGCAGGATATAGATCAGCTGCAGAAATGGGCGGAGGAATGTTAGATGGTGTTTACCTCATGGAAGTGTGAGGTGTTGCACTATTGAAGGTTGAATGGAAGGGGTAAGTATACAATTAATGGCAAATCCCTTAACGGCATTGATGTTCAGAGGAGTCCTTAGATAAGGTGGAAAAAAGAGCCTATGGTATGCTTGCCTTCATTGCTAGGGGCATTCAAAATAATATGGTCTATTTATTATACTAGAAGTCTCATCTTGACCACTTCCTGCCTATATGGTAGATACATTTGAGAAAAAAACTACCCTATAACACCATGATTTTTTTGCCATTTTACTCATTATCCTCCTCCACTCCAGCCACCACAAGCTTTTTCCGATCGGTGAAATAATAAAAATCGTTTGAAAGTTTAAAAAAGCGTGAGCTCAGCTGATTGGTCCTCTCGCCTGTCAATCACCATGATGAAGGTAACGCCCCTTCCGGGGATGGGAGAGTTTGCAGGAGTATTAAGCCCCGGATGCCAGACGTGGGTCAGTCACTCTGGAAGATCGTGAGTGAGAGCCCACACCTGTGATTCTACTCTGTGAGTCAACTGAACTGTGAGTCTACTGAATTGTGAGTCTACAATGTGCTTGGAATAAATGACGATTTGTTAACCCTTAATGTGCTTGCAATAAATACTTTGATAGCCCGCAATGTGCTTGACTTGAAATGGAATTGATTGGATTGGATTGGTGGCCGTGCACTCACTGTGCTTCACTTGAAATGGAATGGATTGAATTGTTGGCACTGCGCTGTGGTTGGTCCAAAGGTCCCACTAACTCTGGAAGTCCCGCTTACTCCAGAAGTCCCACTCATTCCGCAGGTCCCGCTCAGTGGAGAGGCCACACTCAGCCACGTGCGTAGATTCAAGAAAGTTTTACTGTCAAATATATGTTATGTGTGTGTGAATGAGTGTGTGTGAGATGGAGGGTGGCTGTTAGTATGTGCGTGTGAGTGTGATATGGAGGTTGTGTGTGTGGCTGTGTATGTATGTGTGATGATGTGTGTGTGTGATGGAGGTTGTCTGTGTGTGTGGCTGTGAGTATGTGTGATGGATTGTGTGTGTGTAAGATGGAGGGTGTTTGTGTGCGATGGAGGGTGTGTGTGTGTGTGTGTGTGAGCCCACCAGCCATTAGTCAACTGCCAGCCCACTAGCCATGAGTGAGTCAACTGCCAGCCCACCAGCCGTGAGTTAGTCAACTGCCAGCCCTCCAGCCGTGAGTGAGTGAGTGAACTGTCTGAAACCACTCATGTCGACCCACAAGGCCCCCATTAGCCCAGAAACCAGTCTCTTTTGCCCAAAACGCCCGTATTAGCCCAGGAGGAGCATATTGGCCCAAAAGGCCCATGCCAAGCCAGGAATAGTGATTTTCACTGAAATTTCACTTTTGCTTTAAAAGTCCATTCGGCCCATCAGGCCTGTACTAGCCCAGGAGGATTTCCTCCAGACCATCAGTAAGTATTCCCCCTGTAAGTATTAAACCTCACCCCAGTAGTTTTCTCCCTCCCTTCATTGGCTCCCTGTGAGTACTGTGCTAGGATAGACCTTTCTTCTTCATTGCTGTGATCTGTAGAAAAAGATGAAAAATGTCTAAAATTGATTCTCCACCCTCACCCCCTTATCTTTATCACAGAGTCTCTCACCTGTTTTTGGCAGAATTTCTGGCAGTTTCTGAGCTGCCAGCCGACCAGCCCTGAGCTGCCAGCCCACCAGTCCTGAGTGACTGAGCTGCCAACCCACCAGCCTGAGTGACTGAGCTGCCAGCCCACCAGGCCTGAGTGTCTGAACTGCCAACCTGCCAGGCTTGATTGACTGAGATGCCAGGCCTGAGTGACTGAGCTGCCAGGCCTGAGTGACTGAACTGCCAGCCCACCACTGACGTCAAACTAACAGGTCTATAATTGTGAGGTTTACTCTTAGAACACATTTTAATCAATGGAACAACATGCGCAGTACGCCAATCCTCCGGCACTATTCCCGTTTCTAATGACATTTGAAATATTTCTGTCATACTCCCTGCTATTTCTACACTAGCTGCCCTCAATGTCCGAGGGAATACCCTGTCTGGACCTGGAGACTTATCCACTTATATATTTTTCAAAAGTGTCAGTACTTCCTCTTCTTTGAATCTCACATAATTCAATATCCTTCTCCTTGGTGAATACCAAAGAAAATAAATTGTTCAATATCTCCACCATCTCTTTTGGCTCCGCAGATAGCTGTCCATTCTGACTCTCTAATAGACCAATTTTATTCCTTGTTATCCTTTTGCTATTAATATAGCTGTAGAAACCCTTCGGATTTACTTTCACCTTACTTGCCAAAGCAACCTCATATCTCCTTTTAGATTTTCGAATTTCTTTCTTAAGATTCTTTTTACATTCTTTATACTCCTCAAGCACCTCATTTACTCCATGCTGCCTATAATTATTGTAGATCTCTATTTTTCCGAACCAAGTGTCCAATTTCCCTTGAAAACCATGGCTCTTTCCAATAATTACTATTTCCTTTCAACCGAACAGGGACATAAAGATTCTGTACTCTTAAAATTTCACCTTTAAATGTAATCCATTTCTCTTCCACATCTTTCCCATAAAACAAACTGTCCCAATTTACTCCTTTTAAATCATTTCGCATCTCCTCAAAGTTAGCCTTTCTCCAATCAAAAATCTCAACCCTAGGTCCAGGTCTAACCCTCTCCATAATTATATTGAAACTAATGGTATTGTGATCACTGGTCCCGAACTGTTCCCCAACGCATACCTCTGCCACCTGACCCGTCTCATTTCCTAACAGGAGGTCCAACACTGCCCCTTCTCGAGTAGGTACCTCTATGTATTGCTGCAAAAAACTATCCGGCACACATTTTATAAACTCCAAACCATCCAGCCCATTTACAGAATGTGTTTCCCAGTCTGTGTGTGGAAAATTGAAATCTCCCACAATCACTACCTTGTGCCTACTACTACCATCTGCAATCTCCTTACATATTTGCTCTTCCAATTCTCGCACGCCAATAGGCTGTCTATAAGTGTTGCTACCCCTTTACCATTTCTCAGCTTCACCCAAATAGCCTCCCTAGACGAGCCCTCTAATCTATCCTGCCAAAGCACTGCTGTAATATCTTCCCTGACAAGCAATGCAACACCTCCACCTCTTGCCCCTCCAATTCTATCACACCTGAAGCAAAAAAATCCTGGAATATTGAGTTTCCAATCACAGCTCTCCTGCAACAATGTCTCACTGACCGCCACAACATCTTAATTCCAGGTGTCAATCCAGGCTCTAAGGTCATCCACCTTTCTTACAATGCTCCTAGCAAAAAAAAACATACACATTTAAGAAACCCACCATCTCTTATTCTCTGTTTATTTTCTTTTTCTTCTTTCATAAATGTGGCTTTTGTAATAAACGTGGCTTTTAAAATACATATGGCTTTTGAAATAAATATGGCTTTTGAAATAAATGTGGCTATTGAAATAAGGCTTTTGAAATAAATGTGGCTTTTGAAAAGAATGTGGCTTTTGAAATGAATGTGGCATTTGAAATGTATGTGGCTTTTGAAATAAATGTGGCTTTTGAAGGAAATATGGCTTTTGAAAGAAATATGGCTTTTGAAATGTGGCTTTTAATAGTAAGATTAAACGAGAACTTACCAGTTTGAAATTTGATCTTTATTTTATGAGGAGGAACGTTGAGGGAATACGTGAAGAACCCCACTTACGACGCATGCGTGCCATCCTTCAAAGCAGCGGTGTGAGGTCACAGATACACTATAATGACCTAAGATAGTAAGATTATTAAAGAGATACCAGTTTAAGATATGACCATACGAGGGTGGGAGCGGAGGGCACGTATTCCCTCAACGTTCCTCCTCATAAAATAAAGATCAAACTTCAAACTGGTATGTTCTCGTTTAATCTTACTATTTTACTTCGGAGTCACGTGAGTGACTACGTGAAGATTTCAAAGCTCTGTGACCTCATGCCGTGGAACGAGTCCATGCTCCACAACTGCCTTGGTAGTTTGGGAGAAATTGTTAATGATATTCAAAACATTCATACCAATTATTTAACGTAAATGATAAATAATATCTTATTAATTCAAATCATAACCCTTGTATTCTTCAGGGATAAATTATCATACAGAACTTAAACATTTTACCGAAAACGTTCCTATACTCCTAACTGGTTTGTTATAAAATTTCTGAAACGTTTTCTCCAACGAGCATCCTGCAGTCCTGCGGATTTGGTCCATGGATACATCAAGGCGTTTTGCTGCGGATGTAGCTGCAGCCCTCGAGGAGTGAGATTTAAATATGTTAGTGTCCATTCCCGCCTTTCTTAACCCATATTTCAGCCACCGCAAAATGGTCTGAGTTGACACTCTACGGTACGTTTTCTTATGGCTGATTAAAAAAGCCATTTCTTTGCCTCTGATAGCCTTTGTCCTTTCAATGTATAACAAAACGTGCTTCACTATACAGAGGCGTTCGTCCTCCGTGTAGGCCATAAATTCTATGACCTGCCCCGCTAATCCTGGTCTATTTTGTTTAATAAGGTCCTGGATCACAAAAAAAACAAACTTCCTGCCTCCGTAGTCAAGCCATGCAGTCTTAATATTTGCAATAACTAGACCCTTTGCGCTGTGACCAGCACCATCAGCATTACTATTTTCCTAGTTAGTTTGTCCAGAGTTAATGCTGTAGCCGGTGACCAATTCCTTAGCATGGTCAGGACCACACTTACATCCCAGATTTGGTTGTATCTTGTTTTGGGTGGCTTGGTGTTAAAGATGCCTCTTAAAAGTTTAACTACCAGAGGATGTGATCCCACAGACTGTGTTTCTGTTCCTTGCCACAAATAACTTGACAATGCACTTCTGGCACTATTCACAGTGCTGTAACTAAGTCCTCCATAGTGCAGGCTGGTGAGAAAAAACTCTAGCACCGCCGGAACATCCTGATTTCTGTGGTCCAGATGGTTATTATGGCAATAATTAGTCCATTTTCTAATATGACCTAAATACTGTTTTTGTGTAGACCTTCTTTGTGCTGCTGTGATCATGTCCACAGTTCTTTTTGATAGCCCCATGTCCCGTAGCAGGTCTTTTAGAGTCTACAACCCCATAAATCAATATTTTCTATGGCATGGGTGGCTATCCTGAGTTACTGGATGCACCGGCAACTTAGGACTATGTCTTAAAGTTATACATGGTTCCAGCACCAT
This sequence comes from Leucoraja erinaceus, assembly GCF_028641065.1. Taxonomy (NCBI): domain Eukaryota; kingdom Metazoa; phylum Chordata; class Chondrichthyes; order Rajiformes; family Rajidae; genus Leucoraja; species Leucoraja erinaceus. The sequence goes on along the minus strand of NW_026575282.1, from coordinate 38,084 downwards.
GTCCTGTATCACGGAGAACCATGGTTGGGTAAGCCAATCAGGTACTATGAGAATCCCAGATGCCGAATCCTGTTGAATTTCCCTTAATACCCGAATAATTAGGCAGAAAAGGAGGAAATGCATAAATGAACCATTTCCCCCATTTCAGTGAGAATGCATCTGTAGCTTCTGCCCCAGAATCTGGTTCCCATGATACATACCTCGGTAACTGGTGATTTAACCTGGATGCAAAAATCAATATCCGGCCTTCCATACTTTACTGTGATTTCAGCAAATACCGTTCTATCCAACATCCATTCAGTACTTTCAATAAATTTTTGTGACCTGGTGTCTGCCACTGAATTAGTATCCCTGGTAGATACGTAGCCGATAACCAAATATTCCTTTGGACACACCATTGACAAATTGAGTTTGCCAATTCATCACAAGATGTTGATATATTTCCACCCATATGATTTATATATGCCACCACCGAGGTATTATCTATCTGCAATCTAACATGCTGCTGTTTCATTCCTGAGCAATAAGATTTTAGCCCATAAAACGCACTTAACATTTATAAGTAATTTATACCCTTAGTGTTAAGTAGGTTAGCTTCTTGTATATTCCATCTCCCCCACAGCTCGAGATGGTATCAGTTGCACCCCAACCAATTGCACTGGCATTGTTTGTAATACCACAGACGGGTTGTCAATAACTATTGGGTTGGAGCAATACTTAACATTGTGTTCCCACCATTGAAATTATTTTATGACTTCAATTGTTAGCTCTATTGGCCATCAAAAATGGCCTCTATTAATTTTGAGTGCTCTAATCCTTTTGTAACTCTGTGGCTTTTCCTATTGGTAAAATCATTAACATAATAAATAACCATATAACCATATAACAATTACAGCACGGAAACAGGCCATCTCGGCCCTACAAGTCCGTGCCGAACAAATTTTTTTTCCCCTTATTCCCACCTGCCTGCACTCATACCATAACCCTCCATTCCCTTCTCATCCATATGCCTATCCAATTTATTTTTAAATGATACCAATGAACCTTCCTCCACCACTTCCACTGGAAGCTCATTCCACACCGCTACCACTCTCTGAGTAAAGAAGTTCCCCCTCATATTACCCCTAAACTTCTGTCCCTTAATTCTGAAGTCATGAACACATTAAATGTGTTAATGGTGTCAATTTTGACTTAATTGGATGGATAATGAATCCCAGCTCTTCAAACAATTGTTTTGTGGCAACCACTGCCTGACATGCCAATTCATAAGTTAGTCCCACAATAAGTATATCATCCAACTATGCCATTACTCTATGATTTTGTTGTTGCGGCAATGCCAAAGCTGGTTTAAGAATTTTACCTCTGATGGGTATTGTATAGTAAGCATATTTAAGATCAATACTTGCCATAAAGTAGCCTGCTGAAACTAACTCTTTAGCAGTGCTAAAAGTATCCATTTTTAAATGAACATATTGCACAACATTGTTAAGCGTTGATAAATCAATAATAATACGGCAACCCCCATCTTTCTTATTTCTAATAAATATGTTTGAGACAATTCCTGTTGTTCAGGTTTGGTTTGTTCAATTAACCCTTTAGTGAATAATCTTTGTAGTTCTATGTGAGCTTTAGCTTGTTCCAATTTAGTAAGCATGTATATTCTGTCCGGTGTATGTTGTACTGGAGGGTTTTGTTTGTGTAGAAACTCTATCAGATATCCCTTAATACTGCTAAGGATATATCTGTCCATAGTTATATTACACCATGCTTCCAAATGAAGTTGCAATGTCCCTCCAACTTCTGTGCTCCCTATTAATTCTGGAGCCCCAGATTCACCTACCTCCATGGTTATCGGTGGTAACTGAGTTATTTTCTTGGTTTCATTCGTGGTTGTGGAGGGCCTTGAGGTTGAGGTTGGGGTAGATGCTGAAGTAGAGGCTTTCGCATCTTCCACAGTGGTCGTCCCGGGCCAAACCCTAAAAAATGAAGCTGCTGCTGGGTACCTCTGGCCTCTCTCCAATTCTTTGTACTATTATTATAAAAACTACCTTTCTTAGGAGGCCCATAAGGTTGATATCTTTTCCCCAGATATCCTTTGGATGCTCTAATCAGCCCCAAAGTCTTGGCCTCCTCATCCAAATCTTTAACCTGTTTGGACAGGTCTCCCCCAAATAACAGGGTTTGGGGTCTTATAGCCCTTTGCTTACACAGTATAGCGAACTTAGGGCCTAGAGCTGGCTGAATGGCCCTCTTTCTAATGTTATTTAGTTCAAACTGCACGTTGCAAAATAGTGCTAAGGCATCCTTGTGGTCACAAGTCATGTCCACCTTTTCTAACGTGCGGGCCAAGGCTGTTATGCCCGCCGTGAGACCTTTCAGGGCATTTTGGATTTTAATATCCTGACTCCTAATGGCCTGCCCAACATGTCTTCAAATGCACCGGTTGACACTGGCTACATTAAGAGCACCACAATTTCCCGGGGGTAAATGCCTTGCCAACACTTCAGCAAAAGTATTAGCTTGAAGTTGATGGGTGGACATGTATTCAATACTTGCAGCCATCCTGTCCTCGATCCTTCCCAGTTTGTTCCTGCTGGAAGTACTGGCCCACCATGTCCAGCAGGTTGTTTTTCTCCCCTTCAATAGAGGAAGGTGGCTCCATCTCCTGCTCAGGTTCTGTACCAGTCAGACCTTCAATACCCTCCTCAGAGGAGTCTGATATGTCATGCAGCCCTTTATGGGAAACTGCTGTGGGACATATTTTGCCCATTGTGGCTATCCTCCATATCCCGGAGCCTGCTACTCTGGAGAATTTCCTCCAGCAACCGCTCCAGCCGACTTCCTTGCTCTCGGGCACTAGTCGATCGCGGGTGCTTTAATATATCAGACCGCTCCTGCCGACATTGGTGCTCTCGGGCACTAGTCGCACGCGGTATTTCCCACAGCCGGTCCCCATGCCTACGGGCACTGGTTGCTCCCGGCTGCCCGATATACTCATGCCGCTCCTCACGGTCCCGGTACTCACGGGCACCTCTACCCGTTTGGGGTGAAGTTTGGCACTTGCTCCCTTATGGGAAATGCTGGTGCCGACATTCGTTGCTGCCTGCTGCTGTTCAGTAAACGGCAGCGACATCTGTAGCTCTGTGCTGACGTCCGTAGCTGGCTGCCTGCTGCTGTTCAGTAAACGGCAGCAACGTCTGTGGCTCTGTGCTGACGTCCGTTGCTGGCTGCATGCTGCTGTTCAGAAACCGGCAGCGACATCTGTGGCTCTGTGCTGACGTCCGTTGCTGGCTGCCTGCTGCTGTTCAGAAACGGCAGCAACGTTTATAAAGAACAGGTAAGGAAACATTTTCTTACCTGTGCTGGTTCTCAGTCTGCCGTTTGGGAGGAACGTCCTTCCTCCCGCAGCCCCACGGACCCCGTAGCATAGGTCCTTGGGCTGTTGTCCGAGATGTCGGGCTGACGGCTACGGGGTACTCCTGTCGGCGTTCTTTCCCCCGCCAGCTGAAGTTGCACCAACTCCCGCTAAGAGACTATCTTACTAGTGGCCATTTGCTGGCTACCTGCTGCTTGCAGATTCCTCCCTTGCCAGCTTTAAACAGCCTTCCTGTAGGAAAAAGTAAGGAAATAAACGACGTTCCCTTACCTTTCTATTGCAGGTTTGAAAAACCCTGCCGTCTGGGAGGAACGTCCTTCCTCCCAACAATGATGAGTTGCAATGCGTGTAGCGATATGACACGCATGCATCGTAAGCGGGGTTCTTCACGTAGTCACTCACGTGACTCCGAAGTAAAATGTGTGTCTTTTGAAATGTATGTGGATTTTTAAACATGACTTTTGAAATAAATGTGGCTTTTGAGGTTGGCTTTTGAAATCAATGTGGATTTTGAAATAAATGTGGCTTTTGAGGTGTGGTTTTTGAAATACATTTGTTTTTTGAAATTTTGCTTTTGAAGTAATTGTAGTTTTGAAATATAGCTTTTAAAATGTGGCTTTTGTAAGAAATGTAGCTTTTGAAATGTTGGTTTTGAAAGAAATGTGGCTTTTGAAATGTGGCCTTTGAAGCGTGACATGAGGTATGGCTTTCGAAATGTGGCTTTTGAAGTAAATGCGACTATTGAGGTTAGGCTTTTGAAATAAAAATGGCTTGAAATAAATGTGGCTTTCGAGGTGTTTGAAATAAATGTGGATTTTGAAAATAAATGTGGCTTTTACAATGTGGCTTTTGAAATAAATTTAGCTTTTGAAATGTAATTTTTGAAAGACGTGGCTTTTAAAATGTGGCTTTTGAAATGTGACTTTTGAAATGTGGCTTTTGAAATGTGGCTTTTGAAAGAAGTGGTTTTTGAAATGTGGCTTTAAATGAATGCAGCATTTGAAATAAATGCAGCTTTTCAAATGTGGTTTTTAAGGTGTGGATTTTAAAATAAATATGGCTCTTGAGGTGTGGCTTTTGAAATAAATGTGGCTTTTGAAATAAATGTGGCTTTTGAAATCAATGTGTTTTTTGAAATTTGGCTTTTGAAATCAATGTGGCTTTTGAAATTAATATGGCTTTGACATGAATGTGGCTTGTGAAATTGAATATGGCTTTTGAAATGAATGTGGGTTTTGAAATGAATGTGGCTTTTGAAATGTGGCTTTTGAAAGACATGTGGCTTTTGAAATGAATATGGCTCTTGAATGTGGCTCTGAATGTGGCTCTTGAAATGAATGTGGCTCTTGAAATGAATGTGGCTCTTGAAATGAATATGGCTCTTGAAATGATTGTGGCTCTTGAAATGAATATGGCATTTGAAACAAACGTGGCTTTTGAAATAAACATGTCGTTTGAAATAAACGTAGCTTTTGAAATAAATGGAGCTTTTGAGGTGTGGTTTTTTATATAATTATGGCTTTTGAAATAAATGTAGCTTTTGAAATGTAACTTTTGAAAGACGTGGCTTTTGAAATGTGATTTTTGAAATGTGGCTTTTGAAATGTGGCTTTTGAAATGTGGCTTTTGAATGAAGTGGTTTTTGAAATGTGGCTTTTGAAATTTATGCGGCATTTGAAATAAATGCAGCTTTTCAATTGTGGCTTTTGAGGTGTGGATTTTGAAATAAGTGTGGTTCTGGAGGTGTGGCTCTTGAAATAAATGTGACTTGAAATAAATGTGGCTTTTGAAGTGTGACTTTTGAAATAATAGTGGCTTTTGAAATAAATGCGGCTTTTGAAATCAATATTTTTTTTGGAATTTGGCTTTTCAAATTAATGTAGCTTTTGAAGTGAATATGGCTTTGGAATGAATGTGGCTTGTGAAATGAATATTGCTTTTGAAATAAATGTGAGTTTTGAAATGAATGTGGGTTTTGAAATGTGGCTTTTGAAAGAATTGTGCTTTTGAAATAAATTTAGCTTTTGAAATGTAATTTTTGAAAGACATGGCTTTTAAAATGTGGCTTTTGAAATGTGACTTTTGAAATAAGTGGTTTTTGAAATGTGGCTTGAAATGAATGCAGCATTTGAAATAAATGCAGCTTTTCAAATGTGGCTTTTGAGGTGTAGATTTTGAAATAAATGTGGCTCTTGAGGTGTGGCTTTTGAAGGAAATGTGGCTTTTGAAATACATGTGGCTTTTGAGGCGTGGCTTTTGAAATAAATGTGGCTTTTGAAATCAATGTGTTTTTTGAAATTTTGGCTTTTGAAATAAATGTGTCTTTTGAAATTAATATGGCTTTGAAATGAATGTGGCTTGTGAAATTGAATATGGCTTTTGAAATGAATGTGGCTTTTGAAATGAATATGGCTCTTGAACTGAATGTGGCTCTTGAAACGAATATGGCTCTTGAAATGAATGTGGGTTTTTAAATGCATGTGGGTTTTGAAATGTGGCTTTTAAAAGAAATGTGGTATTTAAAATTAATTTGACTATTGAAAAGAATGTGGCTTTTGAAAAGGATGTGGCTCTTAAAATGAACGTGGCTCTTGAAATGAATATGGACCTTGAAATGAATATGGTCCTTGAAATGAATGTGGCTCTTGAAATGAATGTGGCTCTTGAAATGAATATGGCTCTTGAAATGAATATGGCTCTTGAAATGAATGTGACTTTTGAAATAAACGTGGCTTTTGAAATAAAATGATGTTTGAAATTAATGTTGCTTTTGAAATACATGTTGCTTTTGAGGTGTGGCTTTTGAAATAAATATGGCTTTTGAAATAAGTGTGGATTTTGAAATGTGGCTTTTGAAATAAATATGGCTTGAAATAAATGTGGCTTTTGAGATGTGGCTTTTGAAATAAACGTGGCTTTTGAAATAAATGTGGCTTTTGAAATAAATATGGCCTTTACAATGTGGCTTGAAATAAATGTAGCTTTTGAAAATGTAACTTTTGAAATGTGTCGTTTAAAAAACATGTGGCTTTTAAAATGTGGCTTTCGAAAGACACATGGTTTTTAAAATGTGGCTTTTGAAAGACATGTGGCTTTTAAAATGTGGTTTTGTAATGTGGCTTTTGAGGTGTGGATGTTGAAATAAATGTGCCTTTTGAGCTGTGGCTTATGAAATAAATGTGGCTTTTGAAAAGAATGTGACTTTTGAAATGAATGTGGCATTTGAAATGTATGTGGCTTGAAATAAATGTGGCTTTTGAAGGAAATATGGCTTGAAAGAAATATGGCTTTTGAAATGTGGCTTTTAATGTGTGTCTTTTGAAATGTATGTGGATTTTTAAATGTGGCTTTTGAAATAAATGTGGCTTTTGAGGTTGGCTTTTGAAATCAATGTGGCTTTTGAGGTTGGCATTTGACATCAATGTGGCTTTTGAAATAAATGTGGCTTTTGAGGTGTCGTTTTTGAAATACATTTGGTTTTTGAAATTTTGCTTTTGAAGTGTAGTTTCGAAATATAGCTTTCAAAATGTGGCTTTTGAAAGAAATGTTGCTTTTGAAATGTGTCTTTTGAAATAAATGTAGCTTTTGACATGTTGGGTTTGAAAGAATTGTGGCTTTTGAAATGTGGCCTTTGAAGTGTGACATGAGGTATGGCTTTCGAAATGTGGCTTTTGAAATAAATGCGACTATTGAGGTTAGGCTTTTGAAATGAAAATGGCTTGAAATAAATGTGGCTTTCAAGGTGTCGCTTTTGAAATAAATGTGAATTTTGAATGTGGCTTTTACAATGTGGCTTTAGAAATAAAGTTAGCTTTTGAAATGTAATTTTTGAAAGACGTGGCTTTTAAAATGTGGCTTTTGAAATGTGGCTTTTGAAAGAAGTGGATTTTGAAATGTGGCTTGAAATAAATGCGACATTTGAAATAAATGCAGATTTTCAAATGTGGCTTTTGAGGTGTGGATTTTGAAATAAATTTGGCTTTTGAAATAAATGTGGCTTTTGAGCTGTGGCTTTTGAAATAAATGTGGATTTTGAAATCAATGTGTTTTTTGAAATGTGGCTTTTGAAAGAAATGTGGCTTTTGAAATGAATGTGGCTCTTGAACTGAATGTGGCTCTTGAAATGAATATGGCTCTTGAACTGAATGTGGCTCTTGAAATGAATATGGCTTGAAATGAATGTGGGTTTTGAAATGAATGTGGGTTTTGAAATGTGGCTCTTGAAAGAAATGTGGTATTTAAAATTAATTTGACTATTGAAAAGAAATGTAGCTTTTGAAAAGGATGTGGCTCTTAAAATGAATGTGGCTCTTGAAATGAATATGGTCCTTGAAATGAATATGGTCCTTGAAATGAATGTTACTCTTGAAATGAATGTGGCTCTTGAAATGAATGTGACTTTTGAAATAAACGTGGCTTTTGAAATAAAATGACGTTTGAAATTAATGTGGCTTTTGAAATACATGTGGCTTTTGAGGTGTGGCTTTTGAAATAAATATGGCTTTTGAAATAAGTGTGGACTTTGAAATGTGGCTTTTGAAATAAATATGGCTTGAAATAAATGTGGCTTTTGAGGTGTGGCTTTTGAAATAAATGTGGCTTTTGAAATAAATGTGGCTTTTGAAATAAATATGGCCTTTACAATGTGGCTTGAAATAAATGTAGCTTTTGAAAATGTAACTTTTGAAATGTGGCGTTTAAAAAACATGTGGCTATTAAAATGTGGGTTTTGAAAGACATGTGGCTTTTTAATGTGGTTTCGTAATGTGGCTTTTGAGGTGTGGATTTTGAAATAAATGTGCCTTTTGAGGTGTGGTTTTTGAAATAAATGTGGCTTTGAAATGAATGTGGCTTTTGAGGTAGTGCTTTTGAAATAATAGTGGCTTTTGAAATAAATGCGGCTATAGAAATCAATGTGGATTTTGAAATTTGGCTTTTGAAATGAATATGGCTTTGAAATATGGCTTTTACAATATGGCTTTTGAAATGTAGCTTTTGAAATGCAACTTTTGAAATGTTGCTCTTGAAAGACATGTGGCTGTTAAAATGTGGCTTTTGTAATGTGGCTTTTGAAATGTGGCTTTTGAAAGAAGTGGTTTTTGAAATGTTGCATTTGAAATAAATGCGTTTTTTGAAATGTGGCTTTTGAGGTGTGTATTTTGAAATAAATGTGGCTTTTGAGATGTGGCTGGAAATAATAAGGGGCTTTTGAAATAAATGCGGCTTTTGAAATCAGTGTTTTTTTTGAAATTTGGCTTTTGAAATGAATGTGGCTTTTGAAACGAATATGGCTTATGAAATGAATGTGGCTTTTGAAATGAATGTGGCTTTTGAAATAGAAACATAGAAACATAGAAAATAGGTGCAGGAGTAGGCCATTCACCCCTTGTCCTGGGCTTCCCCAACATTGGGGCCAATCTTCCTGCATCTAGCCTGTCCAACCCCTTAAGAAGTTTGTGCGTTTCTATAAGATCCGCCCTCAATCTTCTAAATTCTAGCAAGTACAAGCTGAGTCTATCCAGTCTTTCTTCATATGAAAGTCCTGACATCCCAGGAATCAGTCTGGTGAATCTTCTCTGCACTCCCTCTATGACAAGAATGTCATTCCTCACATTAGGAGACCAAAACTGTACCCAATACTCCAGGTGTGGTCTCACCAAAACCCTGTACAACTGCAGTAGAACCTCCTTGCTCTTATACTCAAAGCCTGTTGCTATGAATGCTAACATACCATTCGCTTTCTTCACTGCCTGCTGCACCTGCATGCCTACTTTCAATGACTGGTGTACCATGACACCCAGGTCTCGTTGCATCTCCCCTTTTCCTAATCGGCCACCATTCAGATAATAGGCTACTTTCCTGCTTTTGCCACCAAAGTTGATAACCTCACATTTATCCACATTATACTGCATCTGCCATGCATTTGCCCACTCACCCAACCAATCCAAGTCACCTGGCATCCTCCTCACAGCTAACAAAACTGTATGCAATACTCCAGGTGTTGTCTCACTAAGACCCTGTACAACTGCAGTTGAACCTCCCTGCTCCTATACTCAAATCCATTTGCTATGAAGTGTGGCTTTTGAAAGAAATGTGGCTTTTGAAAGAAATGTGGTTTTGAAATGAATGTGACTTTTGAAAAGGATGTGGCTTTTGAAAAGGATGAGGCTCTTAAAATGAATGATGCACTTGAAGAAAATGTTGCTCTTGAAATGTGGCTTTAGAGGCGTGGCTTTTGTGGTATGGCTTCTGAAATAAATGTGGCTTTTGAAATATACGTCGCTTTTGAATAACGGTTTTGAAATCAACATGGCATTTTGAGGTGTGGCTTTTGAAATAAATATGGCTTTTGACATAATTGTGGCTTTTGAAATAAATGTGGCTTTCAAAATATGGATTTTGAAACAAATGTAGCTTTTGAAATAAATGTGGCTTTTGAGGTGTGGCTTTTGAAATAATAGTGGCTTTTGAAATAAATGCGGCTTTTGAAATCAATGTAGTTTTTGAAATTTGGCTTTAGAAATGAATGTGGCATTTGAAATGAATGAGACTATTGAAAAGTTTGTGGCTTTTGAAAAGGATGTGGCTCTTGAAATTAATATGGCTCTTGTAATGAATGTGGCTCTTCAAATGATTGTGTCTCTTGAAATGAATATGGCTTTTGAAACGAACGTGGCTTTTGAAATAAACGTGGCATTTGAAATAAACGTGGCTTTTGAAATAAATGTGGCTTTTGATGTGGGCTTTAAAAATAAATGTAGCTTTTGAAAAATTTAACTTTTGAAAGACGTGGCTTTTAAAATGTGGCTTTAGAAATGTGACTTTTGAAATGTAGCTTTTGAAATGTGGCTTTTGAAAGAAGTGTTTTTTGAAATGTGGCTTGAAATGAATGCGGCATTTGAAATAAATGCAGTTTTTCAAATGTGGCTTTTGAGGTGTGGATTTTGAAATAAATGTGGCTCTTGAGGTTTGGCTTTTGAAATAAATGTGGCTATTGAAATAAACGTGGCTTTTGAAATAAATGTGGCTTTTGAAGTGTGGCTTTTGAAATAATAGTGGCTTTTGAAATAAATGCGGCTTTTGAAATCAATGTTTTTTTTGAAATTTGGATTCTGTAATGAATGTGGCTTTTGAAATGAATATGGCTTTGAATTGAATGTGGCTTTTGAAATGAATATGGCTTTTGAAATGAATGTGGGTTTTGAAATGAACGTGGGTTTTGAAATGAATGTGGCTTTTGAAATGTGGCTTTTGAAAGAAATGTGGCTATGAAATGAATGTGACTATTGAAATGAATGTGGCTATGAAGAGGATGTGGCTCTTAAGATGAATATGTTCCTTGAAATGAATGTGGCTTTTGAAATAAAATGGCGATTGAAATAAACGTGGCTTTCGAAATACATGTGGCTTTTGAGATGTGGCTCTTGAAATGAATCTGTTCCTTGAAATGAATGTGGTTCTTGAAATGAATGTGGCTCTTGAAATGAATGTGGCTTTTGAAATAAACGTGCCTTTTGAAATAAACGTGGCTTTTGAAATAGTGGCGTTTGAAATAAACGTGGCTTTTGAAATACATGCGGCTTTTGAGGTGTGGCTTTTGAAACAAATATGGATTTGAAATGTGGCTTTTGAGATAAGTATGGCTTGAAATAATTGTGGCTTTTGAGGTGTGGCAATTGAAATAAATGTGGCTTTTACAATGTAGCTTTTGAAATGAATGCGGCATTTGAAATAAATGCAGCTTTTCAAATGTGGCTTTTGAGGTGTGGATTTTGAAATAAATGTGGCTCTTGAGGTGTGACTTTTGAAAAAAATGTGGCTTTTACAATGTGGCTTTTGAAATAAATGTAGCTTTTGAAATGTAACTTTTGAAATGTGGCTGTGAAATGTGGCTTTTGAAATATGGGTTTGAAATGTGGCTTTCGAAAAGTTGTTTTTGAAATGTTGCATTTGAAATAAATCCAGCTTTTGTAATGTAGCTTTTCAGGAGTGGATTTTGAAATAAATGTGGCTCTTGAGGTGTGACTTTTGAAATACATGTGGCTTTTGAGGTGTGGCTTTTGAAATAATAGTGGCTTTTGAAATAAATCCGGCTTTTGAAATCTATGTGGTTTTTGAAATTTGGCTTTTGAAATGAATGTGGCTTTTGAGATGAATATGGCTTTGAAATATGGCTTTTACAATATGGATTTTGTAATAAATGTAGTTTTTAAAATGTAACTTTTGAAATGTGGCTCTTGAAAGACATGTGGCTGTTAAAATGTGGCTTTTGAAATGTGGCTTTTGAAAGAAGTGGTTTTTGAAATGTTGCATTTGAAATAAATGCGGCTTTGGAAATGTGGCTTATGAGGTGTGGATTTTGAAAGAAATGTGGCTTGAGGTGTGGCTTTTGAAAGAAATGTCGCTTTTGAAATAAATGTGGCATTTGAGATGTGGCTTTTGAAATAAATGCGCCTTTTGAAATCAATGGGTTTTTTGAAATTTAGCTTTTGAAATGAATGTGGCTTTTGAAATGAATATGGCTTTGAAATGAATGTGGCTTTAAAAATGAATATGGCTTTTGAAATGAATGAACCTTCTCTGCACTCCCTCTATGGCAGTAATGTCCTTCCTCAGATTTGGAGACCAAAACTGTACGCAATACTCCCAGGTGTGGTCTCAACAGGACCCTGTACAACTGCAGTAGAAACTCCCTGCTCATTTACTCAATGCTTTTGCTATGAAGTGTGGCTTTTGAAAGAAATGTGGCTTTTGAAAGAAATGTGGTTTTGAAAGGAATGTGACTTTTGAAAAGAATGTGGCTTTTGAAAAGGTTGTGGCTTAAAATGAATGTGAATGAAAACAAAATGAACGAAAAAATGTTTCTCTTGATATGTGGCTTTCGAGGCGTGGCTTTTGTGGTGTGGCTTCTGAAATAAATGTGGCTTTTGAATAAACGTGGCTTTTGAAATAAATGTGGCTTTTGAGGTGTGACATTTGAAATAAATATGGCTTTTGAAATAAGTGTGGCTTTTCAAATGTGGCTTTTGAAATAAATGTGGCTTTCGAAATATGGATTTTGAAAGAAATGTGGCTTTTGAAATAAAAGTGCCTTTTGAAATAAATGCGGCTTATGAAATCAATGTGGTTTTTGAAATTTGGCTTTTGAAATGAATGTGGCTTTTGAAATGAATGTGGCCTTTGAAAGGAATATGGGTTTTGAAATTAGTTTGGCTTTTGAAATGTGGTTTTTGAAAGAAGTGTGGCTTTTGAAAGAAATGTGGCATTTGAAGTGGATGTGACTTGAAAAGAATGTGGCTTTTGAAAAGGATGTGGCTCTTGAAATGTGGCTTTAGAGGCATGGCTTTTGCGGTGTGGCTTTTGAAAAAAATGTGGCTTTTGAAATAAACGTGGCTTGAAATAAACGTGGCTTTTGAAGTAAATGTGGCTTTTGAGGTGCACGTTTTAAATAAATATGGCTTTTGAGATAAGTGTGGCGTTTGAAATGTGGCTTTTGAAATATATGGCTTGAAATAAATGTGGCTTTTGAGTTGTGCCTTTTGAAATAAATGTGGCTTTTGAAATGTGGCTTTTGAAATGTGGCTTTTGAAAGACATGTGGCTCTGAAATGTGGCTTTTGAAATGTGGCTTTTGAAAGAAGTGGTTTTTGAAATAATTGGTTTTTGAAATGTTGCATTTGAAATAATTGCAGCTTTTGAAATGTGGCTTTTGTGGTGTGGCTTTTGAAATAAATGTGGCCTTTGAGGTGTGATCTTTGAAATAAATATGGCTTTTGAAATAAGTGTGACGTTTGAAATGTGGCTTTAGAAATAAATATGGCTTGAAATAAATGTGGATTTTGAGGTGTGGCTTTTGAAATAAATGTGGCTTTCGAAATATGGATTTTGAAAGAAATGTGGCTTTTGAAATAATAGTGGCTTTTGAAATAAATGCGGCATTTGAAATCAATGTGGTTTTTGAAATAAATATGACCAAATGAATATGGCTTTAGAAAAGAATGTGGCTTTTGAAATGAATATGGCTTTTGAAATGAATGTGGCTTTTGAAATGAATTGGCAAAAACAAGAAAGCAGACTATTATCTAAATGGTGGCCGATTAGGAAAAGGGGAGATGCAACAAGACCTGGGTGTCATGTTACACCAGTCATTGAAAGTAGGCATGCAGGTGAAGCAGGCAGTGAAGAAAGCGAATGGTATGTTAGCATTCATAGTAAAATGATTTGAGTATGGGAGCACGGAGGTTATACTGCAGTTGTACCGAGTCTTGGTGAGACCACACCTGGAATATTGCGTACAGTTTTGGTCTCCAAATCTGAGGAAGGACATTATTGCCATAGAGGGAGTGCAAAGAAGGTTCACCAGACAAATTCCTGGGATGTCAGGGCTTTCATATGAAGAAAGAGTGGATAGACTCGGCTTGTACTCGCTAGAATTTAGGAGATTGAGGAGGGATCTTAAAGAAACTTACAAAATTCTTAAGGGGTTGGACAGGCTAGATGCAGGAAGATTGTTCCCGATGTTGGGGAAGTCAGGACAAGGGGTCACAGCTTAAGGATAGAGGGGAAATCCTTTAAGACCGAGATGAGAAAAGCTTTTTTCACACAGAGAGTGGTGAATCTCTGGACCTCTCTGCCACAGAAGGTAGTTGAGGCCAGTTCATTGGCTATATTTAAGAGGGAGTTAGATGTGGCCCTTGTGGCTAATGGGATCAGGGGGTATGGAGAGAATACTGGTACGGGATACTGAGTTGGATGATCAGCCATGATCATATTGAATGGCGGTGTAGGCTCGAAGGGCCAAATGGCCCACTCCTGCATCTATTTTCTATGTTTCTATGTTTCTATGGACGTGCGGCTTTTAAAATAAATGTAGCTTTAGAATAAAATGTGACTTTTGAGGTGTGGCTTTTGAGGTGTGAATTTTCAAATGTGGCTTTTGAAATAAATGTATCTTTTGAAATGAATGTAGCTTTTGAAATGAATGTGTCTTTTGATATGAATGTGTCTTTTAAAAGACATCTGGCTTTTGAAATAAATGTGGCTTTTGAGGTATAGCTTTTGTGATGTGGCTTTTGAAATAAATGTCGCTTTTGGGGTTGCGGGTAATGAAGTAGAGTTTCAAACTCTACAGAGATATTTATGCCAGTTGGAAGAGTGGGCTGAAAGATGGCAGATGGAGTTTAATGCTGATAAGTGTGAGGAGCTACATCTTGGCAGGACAAATCAAAATAGGACGTACATGGTAAATGGTAGGGAATTGAAGAATGTAGGTGAACAGAGGGATCTGGGAATAACTGTGCACAGTTCCCTGAAAGTGGAATCTCATGTAGATAGGGTGGTAAAGAAAGCTTTTGGTGTGCTGGCCTTTATAAATCAGAGCATTGAGTATAGAAGTTGGGATGTAATGTTAAAATTGTACAAGGCATTGGTGAGGCCAATTCTGGAGTATGGTGTACAATTTTGGTCGCCTAATTATAGGAAGGATGTCAACAAAATAGAGAGAGTACAGAAGAGATTTACTAGAGTGTTGCCTGGGTTTCAGCAACTAAGTTACAGAGAAAGGTTGAACAAGTTAGGGCTTTATTCTTTGGAGCGCAGAAGGTTAAGGGGGGACTTGATAGAGGTTTTTAAAATGATGAGAGGGATAGACAGAGTTGACGTGGAAAAGCTTTTCCCACTGAGAGTAGGGAAGATTCAAACAAGGGGACATGACATGAGAATTAAGGGACTGAAGTTTAGGGGTAACATGAGGGGGAACTTCTTTACTCAGAGAGTGGTAGCTGTGTGGAATGAGCTTCAAGTGAAGGTGGTGGAGGCAGGTTCATTTTTATCATTTAAAAATAAATAGGATAGTTATATGGATGGGAAGGGAATGGAGGGTTATGGTCTGAGCGCAGGTATATGGGACTAGGGGAGATTATGTGTTCGGCACGGACTAGAAGGGTCGAGATGGCCTGTTTCCGTGCTGTAATTATTATATGGTTATATATGGTTTTGAATAGTGGATTTTGAGGTGTGCCTTTAAAGGTGTGGCTTTTGAGATAACTGTGGCTTTTGAAATGTAGCTTTTGAAATAATTGTGGGTGTTGAAATAAATATTGCTTTTGTAATAAACGTGGCTTTTGAAATATACGTGGCGTTTGAAATAAATGTAGCTTTGAGGTATGGCTTTTGAAATTAACGTGGCTTTTGAAATAAATTTTGCTGTGAGGTGTGGCTTTTGAAATAAATGTGGTTTCCAAATAAATGTGACTTGAGGTGTGGCTTTTGAAATTAGTTAGTGTGGCTTGAAATGAATGTGGCTATTGAAATGAATGTGGCTTTTGAAATAATCGTGGCTTTTGAAAGTAACGTGGCTGTTGAAATGAATGTGGCTTTTGAAATAAATGTGGCTTTTGAAATAAATGTGGCTTTTGAAATGTGGCGTTTGAAATAAATGTAGCTTTTGAAATGTAGTTTTTAAAATGATGGTTTTCGAAGAAATTAGGCTTTTGAAATGTGGCTTTAGAAATAAATGCAGCTTTTGATATGTATTTTTTGATGGTTTTGAAAGAAATGTGGCTTTTGAAATGTGACTTTTGCGGTGTGGCTTTTAAAATAAATGTGGCATTTGAAATGTGGCTTTTAAAATGTGGCTTTTGAAACAAATGTGGTTTCTGAGGTGTGGCCTTTGAGATAAATGAGTAGGCCATTCGGCCCTTCGATCCTGCACCGCCATTCAATATGATCATGGCTGATCATCCAACTCAGTATCCCGTACCTGCCTTCTCTCCATACCCCCTGATCCCCATAGCAACAAGGGCCACATCTAACTCCCTCTTAATTATAGCCAATGAACTGGCCTCAACTACCCTCTGTGGCAGAGAGTTCCAGAGATTCACCACTCTCTGTGTGATAAATGTTCTTCTCATCTCGGTATTAAAGGATTTCCCCCTTATCCTAAAGCTGTGACCCCTTGTCCTGGACTTCCCTAACATCGGGAACAATCTTCCTGCATCTAGCCTGTCCAACCCCTTAAGAATTTTGTAAGTTTCTATAAGATCCCCTCTCAATCTCCTAAATTCTAGAGAGTATAACCATGTAACCATATAACAATTACAGCACGGAAACAGGCCATCTCGACCCTTCTAGTCTGTGCCGAACACATAATCTCCCCTAGTCCCATATACCTGCGCTCAGACCATAACCCTCCATTCTCTTCCCATCCATATAACTATCCAATTTATTTTTAAATGATAAAAAACGAACCTGCCTCCACAACCTTCACTGGAAGCTCATTCCACACAGCTACCACTCTCTGAGTGAAGACGTTCCCCCTCATGTTACCCCTAAACTTCAGTCCCTTAATTCTCAAGTCATGTCCCCTTGTTTGAATCTTCCCTACTATCAGTGGGGAAAGCTTTTCCACGTCAACTCTGTCTATCCCTCTCATCATTTTAAAAACCTCTGTCAAGTCCCCCCTTAACCTTCTGCACTCCAAAGAATAAAGCCCTAACTTGTTCAACCTTTCTCTGAAAATTAGTTGCTGAAACCCAGGCAACATTCTAGTAAATCTCCTCTGTACTCTCTCTATTTTGTTGACATCCTTCCTATAATTAGGTGACCAAAATTGTACACCATACTCCAGAATTGGCCTCACCAAGGCCTTGTACAATTTTAACATTACATCCCAACTTCTATACTCAATGCTCTGATTTATAAAGGCCAGCACACCAAAAGCTTTATTTACCACCCTATCTACATGAGATCCCACTTTCAGGGAACTGTGCACAGTTATTCCCGGTTCCCTCTGTTCACCTACATTCTTCAATTCCCTACCATTTACCATGTACGTCCTATTTTGATTTGTCCTGCCAAGATGTAGCACCTCACACTTATCAGCATTAAACTCCATCTGCCATCTTTCAGCCCACTCTTCCAACTGGCATAAATATAACCATATAACAATTACAGCACGGAAACAGGCCATCTCGACCCTTCTAGTCCGTGCCGAACACATAACCTCCCCTAGTCCCATATACCTGCGCTCAGACCATAACCCTCCATTCCCTTCCCATCCATATAACTATCCAATTTATTTTTAAATGATAAAAACGAACCTGCCTCCACCACCTTCACTTGAAGCTCATTCCACACAGCTACCACTCTCTGAGTAAAGAAGTCCCCCCTCATGTTACCCCTAAACTTCAGTCCCTTAATTCTCATGTCATGTCCCCTTGTTTGAATCTTCCCTACTCTCAGTGGGAAAAGCTTTTCCACGTCAACTCTGTCTATCCCTCTCATCATTTTAAAACCTCTATCAAGTCCCCCCTTAACCTTCTGCGCTCCAAAGAATAAAGCCCTAACTTGTTCAACCTTTCTCTGTAACTTAGTTGCTGAAACCCAGGCAACATTCTAGTAAATCTCCTCTGTACTCTCTCTATTTTGTTGACATCCTTCCTATAATTAGGCGACCAAAATTGTACACCATACTCCAGAATTGGCCTCACCAATGCGTTGTACAATTTTAACATTACATCCCAACTTCTATACTCAATGTACATTAATCTCTCTGTAGACTTTGAAACTCTGCTTCATTACCCGCAACCCCACCTATCTTAGTAACATCTGCATACTTACTAATCCAATTTACCACACCATCATCCAGATCATTGATGTACATGACAAACAGCAGTGAACCCAACACAGATCCCTGTAGCACCCCACTCGTCACTGGCCTCCAACCTGACAAACAACCATCCACCATTACTCTGTGGCATCTCCCATTCAGCCATTGTTGAATCCATCTTGCTACTCCACCATTAATACCCAACCATTGAACCCTCTTAACCAACCTTCAATGAGGAACCTTGTCAAAGGCCTTACTGAAGTCCATATACACAACATCCACTGCTTTACCCTCATCAATTTCCCGAGTAACATCTTCAAAAAATTCAAGAAGATTAGTTAAACATGACCTTTCAGGCACAAATCCATGTTGACTGTTCCTAATCAGACCCTGTTTATCCAGATGCTTATATATATTATCTCTAAGTATTATTTCCATTAATTTGCCCACCACTGACGTCAAACTAACAGGTCTATAATTGCTAGGTTTACTCTTAGACCCCTTTTTAAACAATGGAACAACATTAAATAGATAAAAACAGTTCAAAACAGTAACATTAAAATACAATAAAAACAGTAATTAAAATGTCCAGGGCAGCTGATTTGAGTGGCCAGTGCCAGAGTTATTAAAATGTCAGAGCAAAGCCGCAGAATCAGGTGGAGTGACTGTTTAGCAGCCTCACAGCCTGTGGCAGGAAGCTGTTTAGCAGTCGGGTAATCCGGGCTTTGAAGCTACAGTATCTCTTGCCTGATGGCAGGAGATCCAGGTGTGTATGGAGGGGGTGCAGTTTGTCCTTAGCTATTCTCAGAGCTTTTTTCAGACAGCGGCTCTGAAACAGTTCTTGTACCGAGGGTAGGGAGAAGCCAATGATCCTCTCTGCTCTCCTCACTCCCCTCTGCAGAACTTTCTTGTCTGAGCAGTTACAGTTGGAGTACAACGTGCGCATGCAGAACGTGAGTTCAGATTCCACCGTGCTCCTGTAAAAAGTCCTGAGGATGTTGGTGGGGAGTGAGGCCTATTTGAGTTCACTCAGGAAGTGCAGTCGCTGATGGGACCGTTTGACAATCCCAGTGCCCAGTGTTGTTCCTGGACTAGGTGAGACTGTCTGAAATGTTCACTACAAGGAACTTTATGCTTTCCACTCTCTCCACCGTGGTGCCACTGATGTTGATGGGTGTGTGTTTTGGCTGCGACCTCCTGAAGTCGACAATCATCTCCTTTGTTTTGTCGACGTTTAATGTTAGATGTTGTTGCCGCACCAGTCCACTAGTTGTTTCACTTCCTTCCTGTACATTGATTCCTCATTTCCGCTGATGAGTACCACCGCTGTTGTGTCATGTGCGAATTTTATGATCTTATTGTCCCTGAATCTGGCAGCACAGTCATGTGTGAGCAGTGTTAGCAACAGCAGGCTGAGCACACAGCCTTGAGGGGAGCCGGTGCAACGTGATCGAGCTCGAGGTGTTCTTGCCAACATGGACTGAATGCGGTCTCTCTGTCAGAAAGTCCAAGATCCAGTGATACAGGGTGGTTTTGAGGCCCAGCAGGGTTAATTTCTCCACAAGTCTCAGTGGGATGTTGGTATTAAAAGCTGAGCTGACGTCAATGTTAGGATTCTGGCATAGGTGTTTTGGGTTTCCAGATGAGTGAGTACTGTGTGCAGCGTAGTAGAGATGGCATCTTCTGTAGAATGGTTGGGGCGATAGGCAAACTGGAGGGGGTCTAATAACCATATAACCATATAACAATTACAGCACGGAAACAGGCCATCTCGGCCCTACAAGTCCGTGCCGAACAATTATTTTCCCTTAGTCCCACCTGCCTGCACTCATACTATTACCCTTCATTCCCTTATCATCCATATGCCTATCCAATTTGTTTTGAAATTATACCAACGTACCTGCCTCCACCACTTCCACTGGAAGCTCATTCCACACCGCTACCACTCTCTGAGTAAATAAGATCCCCCTCATGTTACCCCTAAACATCTGTCCCTTAATTCTGAAGTCAAGTCATGTCCATAATGATGAGGAGAGGCTGGCATTAATGTGAGGTTTCACCAGGCGTTCAAAGCACTTCATTATTATGGGGTCAGGGCGACAGGGCGGAAATCATTTAGGCAGGCAGCAACTGGTTTCTTTGCTATTGGGATTTTTGTGGAAGTTTTGAGGCATGTGGGGACAATGGCTTGACTAAGGGAGATGTTGAAGATGTCTGTTAGCACATCTGCTAACTCCTCAGCACATTCCTTGAGCACACGTCCTGAGGTGTTGTTGAGTCCAACTGCTTTCCACGGGTTGACCTTTGATGGGATTATCGTCCATTGGTCAGGACTGGCTGGTCGGTTTGTAAGCAGGGGCTGACTCTCCCCTTGGGTGTGGTGTTTGCTGCATCGAAACGTGCAAATAAATTGTTCAGTTTTTCTGGAAGAGAAGTGTCGGTGTCAGTTACCTGCTGCCTTGCCTTGTACCCCGTCAGTGTTTGGATTCCCTTCCACATCCTCCTGGTGTCTCCTGTGTCACAGAGGTGTCCCTGGATTTGCTCTGCATAGGCACGTTTCGCTGCCTTGATTCCTTTTTCCAGTGCAGTCCTGGTAGATCAAAGAGTGGCTGTGTTACCGGCTCTGTAGGCTGCACCACGGGCCCTCAGCAGCGAGCACACCTCTGCTGTCATCCATGGCTTTTCATTTCCACATGCAGTGAAGGTTTTAATGACAGTGACATCCTCGATGCACTTAGCAATGTAGCTGGTTACAGTCTCTGTATACTCCTCCATGTTGATGAGGTCATCATAGGATGCTGCTGTCCTGAACACATCCCAGTCAGTGCAGGAAGCAATCCTGCAGTGCTGAGGCTGCTCCCTCTGGCCAGACCCTGATGTGTTTCTCTCCGCTCTTTTGTGGCTTTTGAAACATGGCTTTTGAGGTTTGGCTTTTGAAATAAATTTGGCTTTTGAAATACATGTGGCGTTTGTGGTGTGGCTTTTGAAATAAATGTGGCTTTTGAAAAAAAAGTGGGTTTTATAACCATATAACCATATAACAATTACAGCACGGAAACAGGCCATCTCGGCCATACAAGTCCGTGCCGAACACATTTTTTTTACCCTTAGTCCCACCTGCTTGCACTCATACCATAACCCTCCATTCCCTTCTCATCCATATGCCTATCAAATTTATTTTTAAATGATACCAATGAACCTGCCTCCACCACTTCCACTGGAAGCTCATTCCACACCGCTACCACTCTCTGAGTAAAGAAGTTCCCCTTCATATTACCCCTAAACTTCTGTCCCTTAATTCTGAAGTCATGTCCTCTTGTTTGAATCTTCCCTATTCTCAAAGGGAAAAGCTTGTCCACATCAACTCTGTCTATCCCTCTCATCAGGTTAAAGACCTCTATCAGGTCCCCCCTTAACCTTCTGCGCTCCAGAGAATAAAGACCTAACTTATTCAACCTATCTCTGTAACTTAGTTGTTGAAACCCAGGCAACATTCTAGTAAATCTCCTCTGTACTCTCTCTATTTTGTTGACATCCTTCCTATAATTGGGCGACCAAAATTGTACACCATACTCCAGATTTGGTCTCACCAATGCCTTGTACAATTTTAACATTCCATCCCAGCTTCTATACTCAATGCTCTGATTTTTAAAGGCTAGCATACCAAAAGCTTTCTTTACCACCCTATCTATATGAGATTCCACCTTCAAGGAACTATGCACGGTTATACCCAGATCCCTCTGTTCAACTGTATTCTTCAATTCCCTACCAGTTACCATGTATGTCCTATTTTGATTTGTCCTGCCATATGGCATATGTGTAGCACCTCACATTTATCAGCATTAAACTCCATCTGCCATCTTTCAGCCCATTTTTCCAAATGGCCTAAATCACTTTGGAGACTTTGGAAATCCTCTTCATTATCCACAACACCCCCTATCTTGGTATCATCTGCATACTTACTAATCCAATTTACCACACCTTCATCCAGATCATTGATGTACATGACAAACAACAAAGGACCCAACACAGATCCCTGAGGCACCCCACTAGTCACCTGCCTCCAACCCGATAAACAGCCATCCACCATTACCCTCTGGCTCCTCCCATTCAGCCACTGTTGAATCCATCTTGCTATTCCTGCATTTATATCCAACAGTTGAACCTTCTTAACCAACCTTCCATGAGGAACCTTGTCAAAGGCCTTACTAAAGTCCATATAGACAACATCCACTGCTTTACCCTCGTCAATTTCCCTAGTAACCTCTTCAAAAAATTCAAGAAGATTAGTCAAACATGACCTTCCAGGCACAAATCCATGTTGACTGTTCCTAATCAGACCCTGTTTATCTAGATGCTTATATATATTATCTCTAAGTATCTTTTCCATTAATTTGCCCACCACTGAAGTCAAACTAACAGGTCTATAATGTGCATGTGCAGTACGCCAATCCTCGGGGACTATTCCCGTTTCTAATGACATTTGAAATATTTCTGTCATAGCCCCGGCTATTTCTACACTAACTTCCCTCAATGTCCTAGGGAATATCCTGTCAGGACCTGGAGACTTATCCACTTTTATATTTTTCAAAAGTGTCAGTACTTCTTTTACTTTGAACCTCATAGTATCCATAGCTACTCTACTAGTTTCCCTTACCTCACATAATTCAATATCCTTCTCCTTGGTGAATATAACCATATAACCATATAACAATTACAGCACGGAAACAGGCCATCTCGGCCCTACAAGTCCGTGCCGAACAAATGTTTTTCCCCTTAGTCCCACCTGCCTGCACTCATACCATAACCCTCCATTCCCTTCTCATCCATATGCCTATCCAATACCGAAGAAAAAAAATGTTCAATATCTCCCCCATCTCTTTTGGCTCTGCAGATAGCTGTCCACTCTGTCTCTCCAATGGACCAATTTTATCCCTTGTTATCCTTTTGCTATTAATATAGCTGTAGAAACCCTTTGGATTTACTTTCACCTTACTTGCCAAAGCAACCTCATATCTCCTTTTAGCTTTTCTAATTTATTTCTTAAGATTCTTTTTACATTCCTTATACTCCTCAAGCACCTCATTTACTTCATGCTGCCTATAATTATTGTAGATCTCCCTCTTTTTCCGAACAAGATGTCCAATTTCCCTTGAAAACCAGGGCTCTTTCCAATTTTTACTGTTTCCTTTCAACCGAACAGGAACATAAATATTCTCTACTCTTAAAATTTCCCCTTTAAATGTCCTCCATTTCTCTTCTACATCTTTCCCATAAAACAAAATGTCTCAGTTCACTCCTTTTAAATCATCTCGCATCGCATCAAAGTTAGCCTTTCTCCAATCAAAAATCTCAACCCTAGGTCTAGTTCTGACCCTCTCCATAATTATATTGAAACTAATGGTATTGTGATCACTGGACCCGAAGTGCTCCCCAACGCATACCTCCGCCACCTGTCCCATCTCATTTCCTAACAGGAGGTCCAGCACTGCCCCACCTCTAGTAGGTACCTCTATGTTTTGTAGTGGCTTTGAAATAAATGTGGCTTGAAATGAATGTGGATTTGGAAATGAATGTGGCTTTTGAAGAATGTGGCTTTTGAAGAATGTGGCTTTTGAAGAATGTGGCGTTTGAAATGAATGTGGCGTTTGAAATGAATGTGGCTTTTGAAGTGAATGTGGCTTTTGAGGTATGGTTTTTGCATTAAATGTGACTTATGACATTAATGTGGCTTTTGAAATGTGGCTTTGGAAAGAAATGTGGCTTTTGAAATGTGGCTCTTGGGGTGTATCTTGAAATAAATATGGCTTTTGAAATGTGGCATTAGAAATAAATGTGGCTTTTGAGGTTTGGCTTTTGAAATAAATCTGGGTTTTGAGGTGTGGTTTTTGAAATGTATGTGGCTTTTGAAATAAATGTGGTTTTCAAATAAATCTAGCTTTTGAAATGTAGCTTTTGAAATGAATGTGGCTTTTGAGGTTTGGCTTTTGATATGTGGCTTTTGCAATGTGGCTTTTGAGGTGTGCCTTTTGAAATAAACGCAGATTTCCGAAATGTGGCTTTTGGAAAAAAATGTGGCTTTTGAAATGTGGCTTTTGAAATAAATGCGGCTTGAAATAAATGTGGCTTTTGAAGTGTGGCTTTTGAGGTGTGGCTTTTGAAACAAAGCTAGCTTTTGAAATGTAGCTTTTTAAATGAATGTGACTGTCGAAATAAATTAGGCTTTTGAAATAAATGTGTGTTTCAAATGAATGTGGCTTTTGAAAGAAATGTGGCTTTTGAAATGTGGCTTTTGAGGTGTGACTTGAAATAAATGTAGCTTTTGGAAATGTGGCTTTTGAAATAAATGTGGCTTTTGAGGTATGATTTTGAAATGTATGTGGCTTTTGAAGGAAAAGAGTTCAAGTGAGTTTATTGTGTCCCTGATCAGACAATGAAATTCTTCCTTTGCTTCATTACAATAGAACATAGTAGGTATTGACTACAAAACAAGTGAATAAATGAATGTGGCTTGAATGTGGTTTTTGAAATGAATGTGGTTTTTGAGGTATGCTTTTTCCATTAAATGTAGCTTTTGAAATAAATGTGGTTTTTGAAATGTGGCTTTTGAAAGAAATGTGGCTTTTGAAATGTGGCAGTTGTGGTGTGTCTTGAAATACATTTGGCTTTTGAAATGTGGCATTTGAAAGAAATGTTCGTTTTGAGGATTGGCTTTTGAAGTAAATGTGGCTTGAAATAAATCTGGGTTTTGAGGTATGGTTTTAGAAATAAATGTGGCTTGAAATAAATGTGGCTTTTGAAATAAATCTAGCTTTTGAAATGTGGCTTTTGACATGAATGTGGCTTTTGAGGTGTAGCTTTTGATATTTGGCTTTTGAGGTGTGGCTTTTGAGGTGTGCCTTTTGAAATAAACGCAGATTTCTGAAATGTGTCTTTTTGAAAAAATATGTGGCTTTTGAAGTGTGACTTTTGAGGTGTGGCTTTTGCGGTGCGGCTTTTAAACTGTGGCTTTTGAAATAAATCAAGCTTTTAAAATGTAGCTTTTGAAATGAATGTGGCAGTTGAAATAAATGAGGCTTTTGAAATAAATGTGGCTTTCCAAATGAATGTGGCTTTTGAAAAGAATGTGTCTTGAAATGTGGCTTTTGAGGATTGACTTTTGAAATGTAGCTTTTGGAAATGTGACTTTTGCAAAAAATGTGGCTTTTGAGGTTTGTCTTTTAAAATAAATTTGGCTTTTGAAATAAATGTGTCTTTTGTTGTGTGATTTTTCAAATACATGTGGCTTTTGAATTAATTATGGCATTTGAAATGTGGCTTTTGCAATAAATGTAGCTTTGGAAATGTAGCTCTTGAAATGTGGCTTTTGAAAGAAATGTGGCTTTTGAAAGAAATGTGGCTTTTGAAAGAAATCTTGCTGTTGAAATAAACGTGGCTTTTGAAATAGATGTGATTTTTTGAGGTGTGGCTTTAGAAATAAATATGGCTTTTGAAATAAATGTGGCTTTTGAAATAAATGTGGCTTTTGAGGTGTGGCTTTTGAAATGAATGTGGCTTTTGAAATGAATGTGGCTTTTGAAATAAATGTCGCTTTTTAAAGAAATGTGGCTTTTGAAAGAAATGTGACTTTTGAAAGAAATGTGGCTTTTGAAAGAAATGTGGCTTTTCCCTCAAATGCACCCGAGATTGATTCTTAGAGAAGCTTGTAATGGAGCCGACCATGGATTTGTGCCTGGAAGGTCATGTTTGACTAATCTTCTTGAATTTTTTGAAGAAGTTACTCTGGAAATAGATGATGGTATGAATGAATGAATGAAAACTTTATTGTCATTCAGATATACACCTAGACACAGTGCACCTTGAACAAAATGTTGTTGCATTTTACTCTCCAAAAACAGTTAAAAGTTAAAAAGTTCCAGGTGCGTCCATAAAAATGCGTCATGCGCATGGTTCTGTAAAATAAATATATATTAAAAAGTTTTTAAATGTGACGATATTTAAAAAGTTCTAGCCTCGGTTTTTTTTATTGTTCAGTAATCTTATGGCCTGGGGGATGAAGCTGTTGCAGAACCTGGTTGTCCCGCTCTTCATGCTGCGGTACCTCCTCCCAGAGTTAAGCAGTATGAACAGTCCAAATTGTGGGTGTGTGGGGGCTCTGATAATGCCATGGTAAAGCAGTGGATGATGTATATATGGACTTCAGTAAGGCCTTTGACAAGTTTCCTCATGGAAGGTTGGTTAAGAAGGTTCAATTGTTGGGTATTAATGGTGAGTAGCAAGATGGATTCAACAGTGGCTGAATGGGAGATGCCAGAGAGTAATGGTGGATGGCTGTTTGTCAGATTGGAGGCCAGTGACTAGTGGGGTGCCTCAGGGATCTGTGTTGGGTCCTTTGTTGTTTGTCATGTACATCAATGATCTGGATGAAGGTGTGGTAAATTGGATTAGTAAGTATGCAGATGATACTAAGATAGGTGGGGTTGTGGATAATGAAGTAGATTTTCAAAGTCTACAGAGAGATTTATGCCAGTTGGTAGAGTGGGCTGAAAGATGACAGATGGAGTTTAATGCTGATAAGTGTGAGGTGCTACATCTTGGCAGGACAAATCAAAATAGGACGTACATGGTAAATTGTAGGGAATTGAATAATGCTGTTGAACAGAGGGATCTTGGAATAACTATGCATAGTTCCCTGAAGGTGTCATCTCATGTAGATAGGGTGGTAAAGAAAGCTTTTGGTGTGCTGACCTTTATAACTCAGAGCATTGAGTATAGAAGTTGGGATGCAATGTTAAAATTGTACAAGGCATTGGTGAGGCCAATTCTGGAATATGGTGTACAATTTTGGTCGCCTAATTATAGGAAGGATGTCAACAAAATAGAGAGAGTACAGTGGAGATTTACTAGAATGTTGCCTGGGTTTCAGCAACTAAGTTACAGAGAAATGTTGAACAAGTTAGGTCTTTATTCTTTGGAGCGCAGAAGGTTAAGTGGGGACTTGATAGAAATCTTTAAAATGATGAGAGGGATAGACAGAGTTGACATGGATAAGCTTTTCCCACTGAGAGTAGGGAAGATTCAAACAAGAGGACATGACTTGAGAATTAAGGGACATAAGTTTAGGGGTAACATGAGGGGGAACTTCTTTACTCAGAGAGTGGTGGCTGTGTGGAATGAGCTTCCAGTGAAGGTGGTGGAGGCAGGTTCGTTTTTATCATTTACAAATAAATTGGATAGTTATATGGACGTGAAAGGAATGGAGGGTTATTGTCTGAGCGCAAGTATATGGGGCTATGGGAGAATACGGGTTCGGCACAGACTAGAACGGTCGAGATCGCCTGTTTTACGCGCTGTAATTGTCATATGGTTATATATGGTTATATGGTTATATAACATCAGACCCATTTCTGTTGGGTAGTATAGAGGGGTTTCGGATTGAATTCTGCCCTACTGTGTGTCTACCCACTCAGCATGTCCCATATCGGACACTCGTGTTTTCACACGAAGAGAATATACTAATGCAGGCTGAACTTGAGAATTTGAGTAAAAAAGGGGTAATTGAGGGAACGGTTCATCAATTCCATCAGTTTGTGTCAAGTGTATTTCCCAGAGCTAAAAAATATGGGTTATGTAGAATCATTCTAGACCTAACAAGCCTCAACACTTTTGTGCAGTATAGACACTTTAAGGTGGACATTTTTTCCACTGCTAAGCAGCTGGTGTCCAAGGGGTGTTATATGACAAACATATATCTCAAGGATGCTTACTACTCAGTGTCTGTTCATTGGCATGATAGGTGATTTTTGAAGTTTAGCTGGATGGATCAATAGTGGCAATTCAAAGCTTTGCCTAGTGAGTTAACCTCAGCTCCGAGATTGTTTACCAAGTTGTTAAAACCAATTCTTGGCTTACTCCGAACTAAGGGTCATGTGGTAATGGCCTATTTGGATGATAGTTTAATTGTAGGGAACACTCGGGAGCCAGTTGAATCATCTGTGTCAGCTGGTAAAATCACTTTTGAACAAATGGTGTTCGTTATCCACCCAGAGAAGTCGAAATTAACATCATTACTGATTACCATTAGATTACCATTAATGATTGATTACTTGGAGTTCACCATTAACGCAGATCAGATGCTAATGACTCTGCCAAGTGATAAAAGGCAGCAGTTAATTGAAGAGTGTGTCAAGCTGCTGGATAAACAATGACCTTCAATTAGACAAGTTGCCAAGTTGATAGGCAAGTGTGTGGCTGCTTTTCCAGATGTGCAGTATGGGCCTCTCTGCATTATCAAGAATTACAACAAGCTAAACAACAAGCATTGATAACACATGCAGGTCATTTTGATAGGCCTATGACATTGCCCATTGAAGCTATTTCTGAGATATTATGGTGGATGATGAATGTGGCAAGCAGTTCAAGGAAGATATTGGTTGATCCACCTTATATAATTTTACAGACTGATGTCAGTGGTCTGGGATGGGGAGCTACCACCATGTTTTCCAGCTGTGGAGGCAGATGGAATACTGATGAGGCCTCCCTTCTGCAATTAAGAGCGATCAATTACTTAGAGCTTATGGGAACATTCTATGGGTTTAAAGCTTACTGTCTTGCTAAAAGTCATGTACATGATCAGCTGCAAGTTGACAACACTACAGCAGTAGTATATTTGAATCATATGGGTGGAGCAAAATCAAAAGCTTGTAATAGCTTGGCTAAACAAATCTGGAGCTGGTGTATTGACAAGAATATTTGGATTTCAGCCATATATTTGCCGGGGAGGTTCAACACAGTCGCAGACACAAGGTCACGACAATTTAATGACAACATAGAATGGATATTGAACCGTGAGATATTTGAAAAAAATTGTTGCTAGGTTTGGAATGCCAGATATCGATTTGTTTGCATCCACATTAAACCACCAGTTGCCTAAATTGTTACAGTCTGCCCTCTCCTCATTCTCATCCACTTCACCTCCCAGTACTTTTCCACCGGTCCCTCCTTCTCCTCACCTGCCTGCCTGCCACGCCCCTCTCATCAGCCTAACTCTCCTCACCTGTTGCACTCAGTTGCCTCTGATCACCTATTAACCCGGTATATAGACTCTCCTCACCGTTCACACAGGGCCAAATTGTTCTCAGCATTCATGCAAGTCTCTCCAGCGATTCCCCAACTGCCTACATGGATTCGAACCTGCCTGCCTGCCTCTGACCATTCCGTCCTGTCATCTTCCCGGATAGCACCTCAGCCTTCTGTCCCCGACCTCCTGGTTTCTGTCTGCCTCTCTCCTGGGCTGTTTGGTGTATCCCTGCAACGGCTCCTCGACTTCCTGCCTGACTTCGACTCTCCTTTCGTCTGTCCCTCGCTGGTTTGTTTGCATCGTGTGTTGGATCTCCTGGCTACCGGATCTTCCCCTACCCCGACTACGTCTCCTGCCTGCCCCTCTTCGGAACCCTCGCTCAATCCTGAGCCTCTGTGTGAGTACGGTGTACCCATTCCTGTGTTACTACTCTGTGTTACAGTATCGTTATAATGTTCATTACCAATTATACCTGCCTGATTCTGTGCTGCTATTGGGTCCAAGCTATACCCGTTACATAAATATGTCGCATGGGAACATGACCCTGAAGCAGCAGGTGTGGGCGCGTTCTCACTGGACTGGGGAGGAATGTTTATATATCTATTTCCTCCGTTCTGCCTCGTCAGTCGATGTCTGGAAAAAAATAAGCAGGACTCCGCTTCAGGAGTATTGGTGGTACCTGACTGGTCAACTCAGCCATGGTATGCTCATGTTTTGGAGATGGCTACAGAGCCTCACATGATTGTTCCGAAACACAAAAATCTACTGGTGAATCCAGTAACTGGGGATCAGCATCCGTTACATGATGGTATTGATCTGTTGATTTGTAGATTCTAAGGAGACGATACCTGGGGAGAGGACTATCCGAGCGATCCGTGGATGTTATCACTGCGGCCTGGATGGATAGTACACAAACGCAATATGTTCTTCAATAAGAAAGTGGGAGGTGTTCTGTTTAGGGCACAATGTTACATATGAAAATGCAGGGATCACAGATGTAATAGGATTTTTGTCAACTCTCTTTTTTGATGAAAAGTTAAGCTATAGTGCGATTAACACAGCCAGACGTGCTCTGTCCTCATACTTACCTATGGTGTCAGAATTAAATTCAGCAGGGACTCACCCATTAGTCTCTAAATTCATGAAGGAAGTGTTTAATTCCAATCCCCCAAACCCAGGTACTTGGTTATTTGGAATGTGAGTGAAGTTTTAATGCTGCTTCGCCAGTGGGAGCCTGTGACAGTACTATCACTGGCTAAACTCACCATGGATCGGTCATGCTTATGGCTTTGGTTTCAGCCCAGCGAGTGCAGTCTTTACAAATGCTGTGGCTAGACAGGATGGATGTGTCAGCAGATGCCATTACTTTTTATGTTTATGCTTTGCTCAAGCAGAGTCGAATTGGTGTGACAGGATGTAAGATTGTCTTTTCGGCATTCCCCAAGGATTCCCACCTGTGTGTAGTGTCATACTTGTCCCGATATACTGAGGCTACCAGAACCTTGAGGGGAACCGAGTCAGCATTGTTCATAAGCCACAAAAAAACGCACAGCAAGGTGTCGGCGCAAACTATCTCAAGGTGGTAAAAGCAGGTCCTGGTAAACGCTGGGATTGACACTGATAATCTTAAATCTCATTCCACCAGGGCGGCAGCAACTTCAGTGGCCAGGGCAATGGACGTGCCTATAGATCATATTGTCGAGGCCGCAGGATGGTCAAGTGAACTGATGTTCCAAAGGTTTTACCATAAGCCGATTACAAACATAGAAACATAGAAAGTAGGTGCGAGAGTAGACCACCAGGTCCGTCGAGCCCGCACCGCCATTCGCTCATGGCTGAACACTAAACAGACACACTTACCCACAAACAGTAGACACAAGACACAGAACACAAGACACTACCCTCCCCTTTATACCGCTATCACCCCTCTCCACCCCAAGAACCTCGTGATCTCCTGGGGGAGGCAAAAAACCGGATAAAAACCCAGGTCCAATTCGGGAAAAAAAATCCGGGAAATTCCTCTCCGACCCCAATCCAGGCGATCGACACTTGTCCAGGAGATCACTCAGGTCAAGGCTGGGAGTTTTTGCCGATTCTGTTTTAAGTTCAGTTGCATAGTTTCCCCCTGGGATAGAGGGGTTACTATTATTGTTGTTCAAATAAACCGTTGATTCGTTAAGCAATGTCTGCATGATGTTTTATTGATAATTTTAATTATGATTGTGTCAATCATTGCAGTGAGAGGCCAGATTTGCATGCGGCATGAAAATCACAGAACATTGAAATCTTCACGTAGTCACTCACGTGACTCCGCAGTAAAATAGTAAGATTAAATGATAACTTACCGGTTTGAAGTTTGATCTTTATTTTATGAGGAGTTACAGTGAGGGATTACGTGCCCTCCGCTCCCAGCCCTCGTTAAGATCATCTGGTCGTTCTAGTCTTCTTTCGTCTTCTTTCATCTTACTATCATACTTCAGTCACTGTTATTATTATCTGTGTTTTCACAGCGCTGCTTTGTAGATTGACGCACGTGCGGCTGAACGGTTCTTCACGTAATCCCTCATCATATCTCCTCATAAAATAAAGATCAAACTTCAAACTGGTAAGTTCTCGTTTAATCTTACTATTATTATGGGCAACAAGGAAATGGCAGAAGAGCTGAATAGGTACTTCGGATCTGTCTTCACTAAGGAAGACACAAACAATCTCCCAGATGTACTGGAGGAGAGAGGATCTAACGGGGTAGAGAAACTGAAAGAAATTTTCGTTAGGCAAGAAATTGCAATGGGGAGGCTAATGGGTCTGAACGATGATAAATCCCCTGGGCCTGATGGTCTGCATCCTAGGGTCCTCAGGGAGGTGGCTCTAGAAATAGTGGACGTATTGGTGATCATTTCCAATGTTCAATAGATTCAGGACCAGTTCCTGTGTATTGGAGGATAGCTAAAGTTATTCCACTTTTCAAGAAAGGAGCAGTAAGAAAATGGGGAATTACAGACCAGTTAGCCTGTCTTCGGTGGTGGGAAAGATGCTGGAGTCAATTATTAAAGAGGTAATAATGGGGCATTTGGATAGCAGTAAAATGATTAGTCCAAGTCAACATGGATTTATGAAAGGGAAGTCATGCTTGACTAATCGTCTGCAATTGTTTGAGGACGTGACAAGTAAAATGGATGAAGGGATGACAGTGGATATGGTGTATTTAGACTTTCATAAAGTATTTGATAAGGTCCCGCACGGGAGACTAGTGACTAACATTAGAGCACATGGTATTGGGGGTAGGGTGTTGATATGGATAGAAAATTGGTTGGCAGACCGGAAGCAAAGAGGAGTGAACGGGTCCTTTTCAGAATGGCAGGCAGTGGCAAGTGGAGTGCCGTAAGGCTCGGTGTTGGGGCCGCAACTGTTTACCATATGATACAATAATACAAAGCTGGGTGGCAGTGTGAACTGCGAAGAGGATGTTAGGAAGTTGCAGGGTGACTTGGACAGGTTGAGTGAGTGGGCAAATGCGTGGCAGATGCAGTATAATATAGATAAATATGTGGTTATCCACTTTGGCGGCAAAAACAAGGTCGCAGTTTATTATCTCAGGTAAGTGGGAGGTACGATACCTGGGTGTCCTTGTTCACCGGTCACTGAAAGTTGGCGGGCTGGTGCAGCAGGCAGTGAAGAACACAAATGGAATGTTGGCCTTCATAACATGAGAATTTCAGTATAGGTATAAAGAGGATCTTCTGCAGTTGTATAGGGCTCTGGTGAAACTACATCTGGAGTATTGTGTATTGTGTTTTGGTCTCCTAATTTGAGGAAGGACATCCATATAATTGAGGCAGTGCAGCATAGGTTTACGAGATTGATCCCTGGGATGGCGGGACTGTCATATGAAGAAAGATTGAAAAGATTGGGCTTGTATTCACTGGAGTTTAGAAGGATGACGGGATATCTTATCGAAACATATAAATTTATAAAAGGCAAGGCAATGCAAGGCAAGTTTATTTGTATAGCACCTTTCAACAACAAGGTAATACAAAGTGCTTTACATAAAACATTGAAAGCATTGGAAAGAAACACATATAAAATGACAATTAGATGTCAAACGATTATTAGATTATTCAGGTAAAATAATTACAAAATTAAAAGCAATCAAATAAAATATTTTAAATAGAATATAACCAGGAATAGAAGTTACAGTGCTGTATGGGTAATTAATACATTATATTGTTTACTGAAAGGCAGCGGCAAACAGAAAAGTATTCAGTCTTCATTTAAAAGTTAGCATTTCAGGTTAGCATTTCTGCTTTCTGGTTAAAGGTACAGTGGACTAAAGGTACAGTGCTTTAATAAAGGTACAGTGAGCCAAGGGTACAGTGCTTTTTGTTTATATAATAAAGGTGCAGTTTAAAGGTCAAGAGGGAGCAGCTGTTGTGAGTCATATACCTGCTGATTTCTCCCAGCAGTTTCTATTGTATTGTACTTGTATCGGATTCAGGGTAAGGTGGGAGAATGACAACCAGAGCAGTATACTGTTTGGGATGTCAGATGTGGGAGGTCATGGTGTCGGATGGCCCTCCAGATGTCCACATCAGCACCAGGTGCAGCGAGATGGGGCTCCTAAGGGACCGTATTAGGATCCTGGAGCAGCAGCTCGATGACCTCTGTCTGGTCAGGGAGAGTGAGGAGATCATAGAGGGGAGTTATAGGGAGGTGGTCACTCCAAAACCATGGGAGAGAGACATGTGGGTCACGCTAAGGAAGGGCAAGGGGCAGAGGCAGGGACGAGTGAGTACTCCAATGTCGGTACACCTTGCAAATAAGTGCTTCTGTTTGAGTACGGATGGGGGTGACAGCCTGCCCGGGGGTAGCGAGAGCGGACGGGCCTCCAGCACAGAGACCGGCCCTGTTACTCGTGAAGGTAGGGACAAAAAGAAGAGGGCAATAGTAATTGGGGACTCTATTGTTAGGGGGTCGGATAGGCGATTCTGTGGACGCAGTCGGGAGACCAGGATGGTGGTCTGCCTCCCTGGTGCCAAGGTCTCGGACGTGTCTCAAGACCAATGACATAGATAAAGCAAGGGAAGAGGTCCTGAAGGGAGGATTTAGGGAGTTGGGAGGAGAGTTAAGGAAAAGGACCAAAAAGGTAACAATCTCAGGATTACTGCCTGTGCCACGTGACAGTGAGAGTAGGAATGGAGCGAGGTGGAGGATAAATGCGTGGCTGAAAGACTGGTGCAGAGGGCAGGGATTCAAGTTTCTGGATCATTAGGACTTATTTTAGGGAAGGTGGGACCTGTACAGAAAGGATGGGTTGCACTTGAACCCGAGGGGGACCAATATCCTCTCGCGGAAATTTGCAAAGGCTACTGGGGACACTTTAAGCTAGAACGGTTGGGGCGAGGGACTCGAATAGAGAAAGCTAGTTGACAGAATGGGAGGCAGGAAGCAGAAAAGGGAAGCACTCGGGCACAAGAGGAGAAAGAAAAAAAATGAAATAAACAGAGTATAAGAGACGGGGGGTTTCTTAAATGTGCATATTTTAATACTAGGAGCATTGTAAGAAAGGTGGATGAGCTTAGAGACTGGATTGACACCTGGAAGTATGATGTTGTGGCGATCAGTGATACATGGTTGCAGAAGGGCTGTGATTGGAAACTAAATATTCCAGGATTTCGTTGCTTCAGGTGTGATAGAATTGGAGGGGCAAGAGGTGGAGGTGTTGCATTACTAGTCAGGGAAGATATTACAGCAGTGCTTTGGCAGGATAGATTGGAGGGCTCATCAAGGGAGGCTATTTGGGTGGAACTGAGAAGTGGGAAAGGGGTAGCGACACTTATAATGGTGTATTATAGACCGCCAAATGGGGATCGAGAATTGGAAGAGCAAATATGTAAGGAGATAGCAGATATTAGTAGTAAGCACAAAGTAGTGATTGTGGGAGATTTCAACTTTCCACACATAGACTATGAAACACATTCGGTAAATGGGCTGGATGGTTTGGAGTTTGTAAAATGTGTGCACGATAGTTTTTTGCAACAATACATAGAGGTACCTACTAGAGGAGGGGCAGTATTGGACCTCCTGTTAGGAAATGAGACGGGACAGGTGGCGGAGGTATGCGTTGGGGAGCACTTCGGGTCCAGTGATCACAATACCATTAGTTTCAATATAATTATGGAGAGAGCGAAATGATTTAAAAGGAGTGAACTGGGACATTTTGTTTTATGGGAAGGATGTAGAAGAAAAATGGAGGACATTTAAAGGGGAAATTTTAAGAGTACAGAAACTTTATGTTCCTGTTCGGTTGAAAGGAAAGTAAAAAGTGGAACGAGCCCTGGTTTTCAAGGGAAATTGGACATCTTGTTCAGAAAAAGAGAGAGATCTACAATAATTATAGGCAGCATGAAGTAAATGAGGTGCTTGAGGAGTATAAGGAATGTAAAAAGAATCTTAAGAAAGAAATTAGAAAAGCTAAAAGAAGACATGAGGTTGCTTTGGCAAGTAAGGTAAAAGTAAATTCCAATCAAAGGGTTTCTACAGCTATATTAATAGCAAAAGGATAACGAGGGATAAAATTGGTCCATTGGAGAGACAGGGTGGACAGCTATCTGCAGAGCCAAAAGAGATGGGGGAGATATTGAACAATTTATTTTCTTCGGTATTCACCAAGGAGAAGGATATTGAATTATGTGAGGTAAGGTAAACTAGTAGAGTAACTATGGATACTATGAGTTTCAAAGTAAAAGAAGTACTGACACTTTTGAAAAATATAAAAGTGGATAAGTCTCCAGGTCCTGACAGGATATTCCCTAGGACATTGAGAGAAGTTAGTGTAGAAATAGCCAGGGCTATGACAGAAATATTTCAAATGTCATTAGAAGCGGGAATAGTCCCCGAGGATTGGCGTACTGCGCATGTTGTTCCTTTGTTTAAAAAGGGTTCTAAGAGTAAACCTAGCAATTATAGGCCTGTTAGTTTGACTTCAGTGGTGGGCAAATTAATGGAAAAGATACTTAGAGATAATATACATAAGCATTGGATAAACAGGGTCTGATTAGGAACAGTCAGCATGGATTTGTGCCTGGAAGGCCATGTTTGGAAGAGGAGTGAAAGAGGTAATTGAAGAAGAATGGAAAAATTTGTTAGAGTTTAAAAACATCATTCGAGATATGTTCGTACATTTCGGAGAATAGCAGTTCATCCAATCTTTAGTCCGGTTGCTAGTCAGGTTCCTGTGCTGAACTATTCTGACCCTTTAAGTAATCAATAAAAGGAGACCATGTTCCAACGAATAATTCCTGTTTGCCCAACAGGGAAAATCTGATTCTTTCCACGTTTAAGGTCCCCGTCATTTCTATAATCCACATTTTGATTGTGGGGGCCGTAGGGCCTTTCCAAAATTTTAGGATTAATTTTTTTCCTGTTATTAAACTGTAATCGATAAAGTTTCTTTGTGTTATTCTAAGTGTTTGATTTAATTCTAATATTCCGAGTATTATTAATTTTGAATTTGGTTCCAGTTGTGTGTTGGTTACTTTGGATATTATACTAAAAATATTTACCCAAAATTTTTTAATTTTTGTACAGTTTGTAAACATGTGCGATAACGTAGCTTCTAAATGTTGACATTTATCACATATAGGTGAGATATGTTGAAAAATGTTATGTAATTTTGTTTTGGCGTAATGTAACCTATGTATTACTTTAAATTGTATTAGAGAATGTCTTGCGTTTAGTGAACACTGATGTATGTGTTGTAAACTTTCTTCCCAAGTGTCTTTCGTTATTACCTGATTTAATTCTTTTTCCCATGCTTGTCTGTGTAAGTCCGTCAA
The DNA here is from genome assembly GCF_028641065.1 of Leucoraja erinaceus. Classification (NCBI taxonomy): domain Eukaryota; kingdom Metazoa; phylum Chordata; class Chondrichthyes; order Rajiformes; family Rajidae; genus Leucoraja; species Leucoraja erinaceus. The sequence continues at coordinate 1,186 of NW_026575282.1, read as the reverse complement.
AGGAATGTCACTGTCTAATAAGATATTATATATATAAGATATTAATTTTTCTGTATTAGGATGCTTATTCCAACATTCATCAAGAATCTCTGGGTTTCTATTTCGAAAATTTTTAGAATTCGATTTAACATAATCTCTAAGTTGAAGATATCTGAAATAATCATTTCCTCGAAGTCCATAAATCTGTTGCAACTCCTGAAATGTCAAAAAAGAGCCTTCCTTGTAAAGGTGTCCCATATTTTTAATTCCATAATTCTTCTGAAAAAGCTACTTATCTTAACTACTAAACCAGGTTCGCTTCTTAATAAACAGACACCACACAACCTGTTTGGTAGACCAGTTCAAAACTTTACTTAACATCGGCCGATGGAAGGGAGGGAGAACTCCAGTCAAGTGACCAACACAGACACTTGACTGTCCTCAGCCACCTTCCCTTAACAACAGAATTGCATTGCCTTAAATAGGGTTTTTTTACCCCTTATCACACTCCACAGACATTAGTCATGGTCAGAGGTACTGGAAAAGGTTTCCACAGAATGCATCACATCAAACCTTTTTTTTTACATGGTACAAGATATACTAAAAACATTGTCCATTTGTTATCTCCAAATAGACCACCCTTGCTCTGTTCGCTGCTTCCTCTGTCATTTGGTCCCTCATAAACATAGGTCATTTGTTTACAAAGATGTGACTGTTTATTTCTCTCTTCCTTTATTGCCTCCTCCCCCATAAACATTGGTAATTTGGTTTATGGCATCTCACTTTCAAAGATATCTCTCTAGCTCCTTCACTTGGGAGACAATGTTATCTCACACACCCACAACCTAAGGCAAGCCTAATTTGACACTAAATATAAACTGTAAGCTAGCCCAGAAACCAATTTAATATCTTCTTATATTTTTAACTAAAACTCGGCTTCATCACTTCCATTGTGTAAAACCCCCGTCTAAACATGAAGGCTTAAACAATGAATTATTCACAATTGGAAGAAAAAGAGATAAGTTATCTAATTTTAATGTATTTTTTAATTGTTTCCAAATTCTTATAGCACTAAATATTATAGGGTTTTCCCTGTAAATTTTCTTGTTTAATTTAGACGTAGCAAATAATATCGAACCAATATCATAAGGCATACAATCTTCCTTTTCCATTTTTAACCAGTCTGGTTGCTGGTCTATTTCTCCCA
>NW_026575281.1:0-56577 GCF_028641065.1 Leucoraja erinaceus | reverse complement strand
AGTTTGAGGAGCGCGCGGCCTAGTTACGGGTGAAGCCTGTGTCTGTAGTTTGGAGAATGAGAATGGCCTAGTCTGGCTTGAAGCCTGGAGCTGGAGTTTGGAGAGCGTGTGGCCTAATTGTCCCTGAAGTCTGAGCTGGAGTTTGGGGATAAATGAGGCCTAGTCAGGCTTGAAGCCTGGTGCAGCGATTTGGGGAGAGAGGGCGGCCTAATTGGGCCTGAAGCCTGTTTCTGGAGTTCGTGCAGGAAAGGAAACAATTCCGGCCTAATTTCAGAGTTAAAATTTCAGAGAAAAGCCTGGACCTGAAGTTTGGGGGGTGAGTGAGGCCTAGTCAGGCCTGAAGCCTGTTGCTGGAGTTTGGGGATCAGTGGGGCCTAGCTTCGGGGCAGAGCCTGTTTCTGGAGTTTGGGGATGAGTGAGGCCTAGTCAGGCCTGAAGCCTGTTTCTGGAGTTTGGGGATGAGTGGGGCCTAGTCAGGCCTGAAGCCTGGGGCTGGAGTTTGGGGATGAGTGAGGCCTAGTCAGGCCCCTGGGGCTGGAGTTTGGGCCTCAGTCACCTCGGTGTCGGTTTGATGACTCTGCTCATCGCGGAGTTGTTTCAACATCTTATTCAGTTTCCTATCACTCATCCCGGCCTTTTGTCTGGTTCCCCTCAGCTGCCTGGTGAAGGCCTCGCCTCCCCGCTCCTCTCCTCTCCTCCCCTCTCCTGTCCTCTCCTCTCCCCTCTCCTCTCCACTCCTCTCCTCTCCTCTCCTCTCCTCTCCACTCCTCTCCTCTCCTCTACTCTCCTCTCCTCCCCTCTCCTCCTCCTCTCTCCTCTCCTCTCCTCCCCCCTCTCCTCCCTCTCCCTCTCTCTCCTCCTCCCCTCTTCTGTCCTCCCCTCCCCTCTCCTCTCCTCTCCTCCCCTCTCCTTTTCTCTCCTCCCCTCTCCTCTGCTCTCCTCTCCTCTCCTCTCCCCCACACAGTCTCTCTCTCTCTCTCTCTCCTCCTCTCTCTCTCTCCTAGATTCAAACAGAAAGAGAGAGGGAGAGAGGGGGAGAGAGAGAGAGAGAAAGATATATATATTATCAAAGATAGATAGATTTTGTAGTGGAGTGGGGCCTAGTCATGCCTAAAGCCTGTTTCTGGAGTTTGAGGAGCGCGCGGCCTAGTTTCGGGGTGAAGCCTGTTTCTGTAGTTTGGAGAATGAGAATGGCCTAGTCAGGCTTGAAGCCTGGAGCTGGAGTTTTGGAGAGTGAAGTGGGCGCATGTGCGCATGTGCGGAACTCTTCTAGTGTGTGTGTGCAGGACATTTCTAGCGTGTGTGCATGCGCGGGACATTACCGGAGTGCGCATGCGCAGGACATTTCGGGAGTGTGCGCATGTGCAAAGTATTTCGGGCGGGAAAAGCCTGCAGAATCAGCCATGTTTGCCAGACGTTTCTGAGTTTGTGTATTGCAGAAATAAGTTGCTTAAAGCTTAAATAAAGTTAAGTTAATTACAAGTAGTGAAAGTTTCATTTAACTCAACAACAATTTAAGTAACTTATCTTCAGAAGTCAAACAGTCCGACTTGGGATGGAGAAGCTACTGAAACCACAACGCTTGGATCTGGATCCCAACTCACCTGCTGCTGCAAAGAATTGGAAGCACTGGCTTTGCATACTAAATAACTTCTTTGATGAGTGCGGCAATGATGCACCAGACAAACTCAAAACATTAATAAGCTTTGTCTCTTCTGATGTATATGATTACATAGAGGAATGTACAACTTATGATTCTGCTATTGATGTACTAAGCAAACTCTTCGTTAAGACACCCAATGTGATATTCTCTCGACACCTCCTTGCTACTCGGAAACAAAAACCTGGTGAGTCACTTGATGAATTTTTACAAGAACTTCAAAGACTTAGTAAAGACTGTGCCTTCAAAGCAGTTACGGCTGATCAATATCGACAGGAAGTTATTCGAGAGTCTTTTATCAATGGTTTGGCATCGCCTTTAATACGACAGAGACTATTAGAACACAACACCTTGGATTTACAGTCAGCTTACAATCAAGCTTACTCTTTGGACTTGGCTCAGAAAAATTCAGATGCTTATGGCTCATCTAATGTGTATTCTGCTGCAACTACTACAAAATAATTTCACCCACGTACTAATATGGAGCAAACGGAAACAATTTCTACTGATAGAGGTGCCCTTGCTGCAGCATATAATTATTCAAAAAGGAACTGTTACTTTTGCGGGGGTAATATTCATAAGAGAGAGACATGTCCTGCTCGAGAGGCAACTTGTAATAGTTGTGGCAAGAAGGGACATTATTCTAGAGTATGCAAGTCCAAAGCAACAACTAAAAGTGTGACTGCTGCCATATACACACCTTCTTTATGTGCAATTACAGCTGCATTTCCTCAGAGCTTGTCTCATGCAGCTACAACGGTATCCATTAATGGCCATACACTTAATGTATTACTTGATTCTGGCAGTTCAGAAAGTTTTATAAGTGAACAAGTTGTGTCCCGACTAAATCTAACTATAATTCCTTCAAATAGAGAAATCTCGATGGCTCTGACAACTCTCAATACTCAAATTATAGGATCTTGTATTGTAGACTTTATTATGAACAAAACTAGCTATAAATCTGTGTGTCTTGGTATTTTGAAAAATTTGTGTAGCGATATAATTCTAGGTCAGGATTTCCAGAAACTGCACAGATCACTTCAAATAATGTATGAAGGAACTATGCCTGATCTTGTATTGTCAAAGCCACCCGTATTGTGTGGTTTTTCTGCTGCATCCGTTGAATGTCCTTCATTATTCACTAATTTATCCTCCAAGTGCAAGCCAATTGCTACAAAATCAAGACATTTTAGTAAAGATGATAGGAACTTTATCAACACAGAAGTAACTAATCGTTTACAAGAGGGGATTATAGAACGCAGTTCTTCCCCTTGGAGGGCACAAGTTGTCGTGGTTAAGGACCCCTTGGAGAGACATAGAAAGAGACTCTGCATTGATTACTCTCAAACTATAAACCAGTTCACGGAGCTTGATGCATATCCATTACCTCGAATAGAAGAGATTATCAATACATTAGCTAAGTATAAGATATTCTCTACTTTTGACTTAAAAAGTGCTTACTATCAAATTCCTCTGAAGGAATCAGAGAAGAAATACACTGCGTTTGAAGCAAATGGGAAATTATATCACTACTGCAGAGTTCCTTTTGGGGTAACTAATGGCGTATCAGAACTGAACAAGGAGGAGGACACAAATGCAGGCTCAGACACAGGGCAGATCAGTCTTTAGAGTTTAATCGGTCCAAGTCGGTACACAGGTAAGCAAAACAGAGGCAACAGTACAATCTAGGAGCAGGCAAAAAACAGAAGTCGAAAAACAGGCAATGGTCGAGGTCACAAGATTTCTAGAGCTGGAACGAGGTGATACCAAGTAGCATACACAACGAACTGGCAATGAGAACTAAAACACAAAGGGCTTAAATACAGACTAGCAGGGGATAACGAGACACAGGTGAAACACATCAGGGCGGGGCCAATAATCACATGAGGGTAAACGACCTGATAGGAAATGGGACCTGAAACAAGAGGAGATGCGAGACACCAAAATAAAACAAGAATGCACACTCTAATACTAAAAAACAATAAGAAACAGAAACTAGATCAAACCCGAGACCTGACAGTACCCCCCCCTCCACGGCCGGCTCCCGACGGCCCAGGATCTTCAGGATGTTGGCGCCGATATTCCCTGATAAGTTCCGGGTCGCATATGTTGCGAGCCGGCACCCAAGACCGCTCCTCAGGTCCATAACCCTCCCAATCCACGAGATACTGACAACCACGACCACGCCGGCGCATACCCAGCAACCGGCTGACCGTAAACACCGGACCCCCATCAAGGAACCGGGGGGGCGGAGGGGGTATGGAGGCAGGGACCAGAGGACTTTCCTTAAATGGCTTTAGTCGGGAGACATGGAAAGTAGGGTGGACCCTCATGGCACGGGGGAGTTTGAGACGAACCGCCACAGGATTGATGACCTTCGATATGGGGAAAGGACCAACAAAACGAGGAGCCAGCTTCCGGGATTCCACCCTCAGAGGTAAGTCTCGAGTGGAGAGCCACACCTTTTGGCCAGGCGAGTATACCGGAGCCGGCGTTCTTCCACGATCAGCCATCCTCTTGTAACGCGCAGAACTGCGCAACAGCATCTGACGAGCCCCATTCCAAACCTTGCGACAGCGACGGATGAGAGCCTGAGCGGAGGGCACACTGGACTCCTTCTCCACAGCAGGGAACAATGGCGGTTGATAACCATAGGCACACTGGAATGGAGAGAGACCAGAGGAGGAGCAAGGAAGTGTGTTGTGTGCATACTCCACCCAAATAAGGTGTTTGCTCCAAGTTGAAGGGTTCTGTGCCACCAAGCACCGTAGTCCTGTCTCCAATTCCTGGTTAAGGCGTTCAGTCTGTCCATTGGATTCCGGGTGATAACCAGATGTAAGGCTGACCGTGGCGTCCAACAGAGAACAAAACTCCTTCCAAAACCTGGACACGAACTGAGGCCCCCGGTCAGACACAATGTCTCTGGGAAATCCATGAATACGAAAAACATGAGACAGCATGACCTCTGCCGTTTTCTTGGCGGAGGGAAGCTTGTGCAACGGAATGAAATGGACCATCTTAGAAAATCTGTCCACCACAGTCATGACTGAGGTGTTACCTTCAGAAGAGGGCAGGCCCGTGACAAAGTCCATGGAGATGTCTGACCAGGGGCGTGAGGGGACAGGCAGCGGATTCAGGAGGCCAAAGGCGGCCCGACGTGAGGTCTTGTTCCGAGCACAAATACTGCAGGCGGCGACGTACTCCTTAATCCCCCTCTCCATGGAAGGCCACCAAAACCTTTGTTTGGCCACAAACAGGGTTCGGCGGACACCGGGATGACAGGAGATCCGAGACGTATGAGCCCAGTGAATCACCTGTGAACGAAGAGACTCGGGAACAAACAGACGATTAGAAGGACACCCTAGCGGTGACTGAACACCAGCAGTTGCCTCGGAAACTCTCTTCTCAATCTCCCAAGTAACTGCCCCAACAAAACAGGAAGCAGGCAGAATGGGAGTTGAAACCTTAGGGGACGGGTCAGGATCAAACTGTCTGGAGAGAGCATCAGGTTTGCCATTCTTGGCACCAGGGCGGTAAGACAGTACAAAATCAAATCGATTAAAGAAGAGAGCCCACCTTGCTTGGCGCGAGTTGAGGCGTTTGGCTGACTTGATGTATTCCAGGTTCTTGTGGTCTGTCCAAACTAGAAACGGCTGCTCTGTGCCCTCCAACCAGTGTCTCCATTCCTCCAAGGCTGTTTTAACCGCTAACAGTTCACGGTTACCCACATCGTAATTTCTCTCAGCAGGAGAAAGTTTCTTTGAGAGGAAAGCGCAGGGATGTAATCGACCATCTGTGGAGGATTTCTGGGAGAGTACGGCCCCGATGCCCACACCCGAGGCGTCCACCTCAACCACGAACTGGAGTGATGGGTCAGGGTGAACCAGGATGGGGGCTGAGGAGAAGCTCCTCTTGAGTCTCATAAAAGCAGTTTCTGCTTGAGGGGACCAAGAGAAAGGCACGTGGGGCGAGGTAAGAGCATGGAGTGGTGCAGCAGTGACACTAAAGTTCCGGATAAACTTCCTATAAAAATTAGCAAACCCAAGGAACCCCTGAAGTCGCTTACGACTGGAGGGTGTAGGCCAGGTGGCCACAGCACTGACCTTGCTCGGGTCCATCTGTATACCAGCAGGTGATACAACATAACCAAGGAATTGAACAGTGTTAACATGAAATTCACATTTCTCAGCTTTCACAAACAGATCATTCAGGAGCAAACGTTCCAGCACCTGGTGTACATGCTGCACATGGGAAGTCTCGTCTGGAGAAAAGATCAAAATGTCATCAAGGTACACAAACACAAATCTGTTCAGCATGTCCCGTAATACATCATTAACCATTCCTTGAAAAACTGCTGGAGCATTAGTAAGACCAAACGGCATGACCAGATATTCATAATGACCACAGGGTGTGTTAAACGCAGTTTTCCATTCATCCCCCTCCCTTATCCTCACCAGATGATAAGCATTTCTAAGATCTAACTTGGTGAATACCTTAGCGTCTTTTAACAGTTCAAATGCAGAGGAGATAAGAGGAAGAGGGTATCTGTTTTTAACAGTAATGTCATTGAGTCCTCTGTAGTCAATGCAGGGCCGAAGTGTACCATCCTTCTTATCCACAAAGAAGAATCCAGCTCCTGCAGGTGAAGAGGAAGGTCTGATGATCCCAGCAGCAAGGGCGTCGTCAATGTATTTTTCCATGGCGAGCCGCTCAGGTGAAGACAAGGAGTAGAGATGACCCTTAGGAGGCGCTGTACCTGGCAGAAGGTCGATGCAGCAGTCGTACGGTCTATGCGGCGGAAGAGATGTGGCCTTGGCCTTGTTGAACACCTCCTTTAGGTCTAAATAACATGAGGGAACCTTGGAGATATCTGGAAAATCCTCCTCCCTTGAACGGGGAGGCTGCTGGAGGGTGGTCCTGGAAGATCCCAGCAAACTGCTCCTTGATGGATCCTTCATAGACTCAGGAGAAGAATCATGCAGATAGATGAGTTTACAGTTATTCCCCCAAGAAATTACTTCCCCAGTACCCCAGTTCATGTGAGGATTATGGTAAGACAGCCAAGGGAGCCCCAAAACCAGAGGATGAAGAGGACAGTCGAGGAGATGAAAACTGATGGTCTCAAGGTGATTACCTGCCATGATGAGTTGAACAGGTTGAGTTCGGTGAGTTACCCTGTACAGTAGGCGCCCATCCAGTGCACTAGCCTCCAGAGGATTTTGAAGCTGTTCACGTTCCAGCTCCAATTCATCAGCCAAGCGAATGTCCATGAAGTTATCATCTGCCCCAGAATCAACCAAAGCCTGCAGGGAGTGCCACTGGGAATGCACCAACAATTGTACCGTCGACAATTGACGAGAGGAACGGCTCATAGGAGTGGTACAACTCACCAATGTCCTCTCTTTCATTGGTGAGCCTTCTTTTACTGAACAGCTGTTCAACAAATGTCCCAGTTCACCACAGTAAAAACACCTCCCCTCCCTTAGGCGGCGCTGCCGTTCCTCCGGGCTGAGTTTGGCTCGTCCCACCTGCATGGGCTCCTCCGAAGAGACAGGTGGCACTGTAGGCTGACTGGACCGGCCGAGAGGGAACAAGTCCCGACCGGAAGGCGAAGGGCGACGCTGCCGCCACTGCTGGGAGGAGGAACGAACTGCTGCCGATCTCCTCTCTCGCTCTCTTTCTCTGAGCCTAGCGTCAATCTGGACAGCCAGGGAAATCATAGACTCGAAGTCGGAAGGCAGGGTTAGTGGAGCCAATTGATCTTTGATAGCTTCAGACAATCCATTGCGAAAAGCATCCAACAAAGCAGCCTCATTCCATCCACTCTTAGCAGCAACAGTTCGAAAGTCAATAGCAAAATCCATAACTGAGCGATTACCTTGTTTCATGGAGACCAGGTTCTGTGAAGCCTCTCGGCCAGGATTGGAGTGATCAAACGTGCGAGACAGAGCTTCCATGAACAGGACCGACGTCTGGCAAACAGGAGAATTCCGAGACCACTCCGCCGTGGCCCAAGCCTCCGCCCTACCCGACAGGTGCGTGATGATAAAGGCTACTCTTGAGCGTTCTGATGGAAAGGAAGCCGCTTGAAGTTCGAAATGCAGTCCACACTGAATCAAAAAAGGTCTACACTTCTCCGATTCCCCTAAAAAGTGTTCCGGTCTTGCCAGGTGGACGAATGGAGATGCTGCAGCAGCCGTGGCCCTCGGAGCTCCTGGAGACCCAGACAAGGAAACAGACTCGGCAGGCACGGGAGCCGCAGCAGGAAACAAAGAATTCAGCCGAGTAACCAGGTGTTCAAACCGAGAACTTAAAGTGTTCACCTGTGAACCGATGTCCGCCTGGAACCCCTGCTGACGCTCGCCGAGGTCCCGGAACCCGGCGACGATCGAAGTGAGTTGACCCTCATAATGCGAGATGCGCTCCTCTTGCTTCTGGAGCGCTGCACGAAAAGGATCAGAGCCCGCTGAGTCCATTGTTGGCCAGTTCGTAATATCAGAACTGAACAAGGAGGAGGACACAAATGCAGGCTCAGACACAGGGCAGATCAGTCTTCAGAGTTTAATCGGTCCAAGTCGGTACAGGTAAGGTAAGCAACAGTAAATCTAGGAGCAGGCAAAAAACAGTCGAAAAACATCAAGTGGTCATCACACGACGAACTGCAACGAGTGATACCAAGTAGCAACACACGAACTGGCAATGGAACTTAAAACACAAAGGGCTTAAATACAGACTAGCAGGGGATAACGAGACACAGGTGAAACACATCAGGGCGGGGCCAATAATCACATGAGGGTAAACGACCTGTAATAAGTAGACGTGTGTGTTATTTTGGACTTTGTGTCCTTTACCTTCCTTACTTTGTAACGGAAATAGGGTTTATGCTTCAATTACTGAGCAGTTGCACAAACACGTGCATATATGCGGTGACACAGACGATGTTTAGAAAACAATTGTTGACTGTGTTAACTTATCCCCTTGCTCGACTGATAAGATTCATTAAACACTGAAAAATTGTGAAAAGCAGAGCATTTAAAGCATCATGATCAAACATTAGAATTAGTCCTAATGCAATGCATTACACAAACAAGTTCGGCGGCCATTGTGACCCGCGCTAAGCATCAACAATCTACTTACACTTATCTGCAATTATTTATATTCTCCATACATTGGACGCAAAGTGCACACGCCACCAGACGGGGTTAGGACTGAACCCGGGCCAATAGCGTCATGGGGCAGGCGCCCTAATAGCTGCGATGCTCTTCTCCGATGTTCCCGCGTATTTTACCGCGCTGTCTCCAACAGTATCTTCGTTGCAAATACGGGGCATTTAGTTGGATACTACTCATCCCATGTTTTCACACTTGTTGTATCTAGCGTTGCCCTCATTAATGTATCATCCCAGGTAAAGTAGATTAAATAGTTACAACACTGCTCGGTGGGTACCCCGACTCAGACAATTCCTGTGCCGTCAATACACTATTTTCCTTGGCTCCAAGGTTAATTTCGCATGAAATATCATTTTTTCGGTAAGCGACCAGAGGAACCGGCAAATTCACAGAGCATCCAAACGACACGTTTACTAAATATCCACTGGGCTCCCCGGCTCATTTCCGCCGATGATTTAGTCAGTGATCGTGGTTTCCATTTAATAAAAAACGAGGACGGGTGCGGCAGCATCTATGGAGGGTAGAAAATAGGCAATGTTTCGGGCCGAAACCCTTTATCAGTCCGAAGAATGGTTTAGGCCCGTAACGTTGCTTATTTCCTTTGCTCCATAGATGCTGCCTCACCCGCTGAGTTTCTCCTACATTTTTGTCTACTTTCGATGTTCGTGCATCTGCAGTTCCTTCTTAAACAATAATCCAAAGACAATCCTTTGGGGAGGTGATGGACGGTCAGTTCGAACATTGGCTTTCTGATAGGGACAGACAAGACAGTTTGGAAATAACCTGTGCTCAATTGTCCATTAGTGAACCGTGATTAAAACCACATCGTTGGTAAAAGTGTCCCATCGAATACACGCACCGGAGAATAACCCACCCCGGATCTTGGATGTAAAGGTGACGTCGCAAATAATTGAAGTCATAAAAAACTTGGGCAAGTTTGTAATATATTTAACCCAAAATCTTATATATTATGAGAGTTAAAGCAAAAGTGTTTAATTGTAATGTGTGCCATTTCATAATTATCAAATCCTGCACAAACGGTAAGTTTTGTGAATGTGTGTAAAATGTGGGTCCTCACAGAGAGTTATCAGTATACGCTGTAAGTTATATGAAGTTCAATGCATGTTTGTGAAAACGTGCGACATTCTACGAGATTGTCTCACTGTGATCTTCTCATTTGAGCCATAGTTATGAGTGACAATGGACAATAGACCACAAGTACAGGGGAGGCCATTCGGCCCTTCGATTAAGCACGGCCATTCAATGTGATCCCTGAACAGTACCCCGTTCCCGCCTTATCCCCATATCCTCCGACCGCTATCTTTAAGAGCTCTATCTAGCTCTCTATTTAAAAAGATGAAAACTGACTGCAAACGTTTTATAGATATGTGAAGAGAAAAAGATTAGTTAAATCAAATGTAGTTCCCTTGCAGTAAGATACAGGTGAATTTATCATGGTGATAATGACATGGCAGACTAATTGAATAACTACTTGGTTCTGTCTTCACTAAGGAAGACATAAGTAATCTGCCGGAAATAGCAGTGGACCGGGGGTCAAATGAGATGGAGGAAATGTGTGAAATCCAGGTTAGTCGGGAAGTGGTGTTAGGTAAATTGAATGGATTAAATCAAGGAGACTAAAGAAGGTCCACCTGTCTCCTCAGATTCTGGTGAACTTCTACCGGTGCACCATCGAGAGCATCCTTACCAACTGTATCACGGTATGGTATGGCGACTGCTCTGTCTCCGACCGGAAAGCACTGCAGAGGGTGGTGAAAATTGCCCAACGCAGCACCGGTTCCTCACTCCCCTCCATTGAGTCTGTCCAAAGCAAACGTTGTGTGCGAAGGACGCTCAGCATCGCTAAGGACTACTTTCACCCCAATCAGAGACTGTTTTCACTCCTACCATCCTGGAGACGCTACAAGTCTCTCCGTTGCCGGACCAGCAGGTCCAGGAACAGCGTCTTCCCTGCGGCTGTTACACTACTCAACACTGTACCTCGGTGATTGCCAATCACCCCCACCCCCAACCTCACCCCTGACACACCTCCCGCCAGGAAAAAAATACTATAACTGTTTGCACGTAAATAGATTTATTTATTGCTCATATTTATGTCGCTCTTCTAGGGAGATGCTAACTGCATTTCGTTGTCAATGTATTGTACACTGCACAAGGAAAATAAAGTTCAATCTGAATCTGAATCTGAATCTAAATGCCGATAAATACCCAGGGCCAGATAGGCTGCGTCCCAGAGTACATAAGGAAGTAGCCCCATAAATAGTGGAAGCATTACAGATAATTGTCTCAAAAATCTTTAGACTCTGGAGCAGTTCCTGAGGATTGTAAGGTAGCTAATTTAACCCCACTTTTTTTTTAAAGGGAGGGAGATAGAAAACAGGGAATTACAGACCAGTTAGTCTAACATCGGCAGTGGGGAAACTGCTAGAGTCAGTTATTAAAGATGGGAAAGCAGCACATTTGGAAAGTGGTGAAATTATGGGACAAAGTCAGCATGGACCTATGAAAGCTAAATCAAGTCTGACGAATCTTGTAGAATATTTCTAGTAGAGTGGATAAGGGAGAACCATTGGATGTGTTATGTCCAGAGTTTCAGAAGGCTTTCGACAAGGTCCCACATAAGAGATTAGTATACACACTTAAAGCACACGGTATTGGGGGTTCAGTTTTGATGTGGATAGAGAACTGGCTGGCAGACAGGAAGCAAAGAGTAGGAGTAAACTGGTCCGTTTCAGAATGGCAGGCAGTGATTAGTGGGGTACCGCAAGGTTCAGTGCTGGGACCCCAGCTATTTACAATATGTATTAATTATTTGGATGAGGGAATTGAATGCAACATCTCCAAGTTTACGGATGACACGGAGCTGGACGGCAGTGTTAGCTGTGTGGAGGATGCTAGGAGGCTGCAAGGTGACTTGGATAGGCTGGGTGAGTGGGCAAATGTTTGGCAGATGCAGTATACTGTGGACAATTGTGAGGTTATCCACTTTGGCGGCAAAAACAGGAAAGTAGACTATTATCTGAATGGTGGCCGATTAGGAAAAAGGGAGATGCAACGAGATCGGGGGACATGGTACACCAGTCATTGAATGTAGGCATGCAGGTGCAGCATGCAGTAAAGAAAGCGAAAGGTATGTTAGCATTCATAGCAAAAAGATTTGAGAGTAGGAGCAGCGACGTTCTCAGCAATTGTACAGGGCCTTGGTGAGACCACAGCTGGTGTTTTGTGTACAGTTTTGTTCTCCGAATCAGAGGAAATACATTCTTGCCATTGAGGGAGTACAGAGAAGGTTCACCAGACTGATTCATGGGATGGCAGGACTTTCATATGAAGATAGACTGAAAAGACTCGGCTTGCACTCGCTAGAATTTAGAAGATTGAATGCAACCTGCCTCCGCCGCCCTCTGAAGCAGATAATTCCACAGACTCACAACTCTCTGTGAGAAAAAGTAATTATTCGTTTCCGTTCTAAATGGCTTATACATTCTTAAACTGTGGACCCTGGTTCTGGACTCCCCCAAATCGGCAACATGTTTCGATGCTTGTCCAACCCTTTAACAATCTTATGTTTCAATGAGATTTTCTCCCACCCCACATTTCCCTCTCATACTTCTAAACTCCAGAGTGTACAAGCCCAGCTGCTCCATTATCTCAGCATATGACAGTCCCACCATTCCAGGAATTAACCTGGTGAACCTACGTTGCAGTCCCTCAATAGCAAGAATGTCCTTCCTCAAATTAGGGGACCAAAACTGCATACAACACTCCAGGTGTCGTCTCACTAGGGTTTTGTGCATCGCAGAAGGACCTCTTTGCTCCTATATTAATTTCCTCTTGGTAAAAAGGCCAACCTGCCATTCATTTTCTTCACTGCCTGCTGTACCTGCATGCTTACTTTCATAGACTGATGAACAAGGACCGCCCAGATTCCGTTGTACTTCCCCTTTTCCCAACTTGACGCCATTTAGATAGTAATCTGCCTTCCGGTTTTTGCTACCAAAGTGGATAACCTTACATTTATCCACATTAAACTGCATCTGCCATGCATCTGCCCACTCCGCCAACCTGTCCAAGTCACCCTGCATTCTCATAGCATCCTCCTCACAGTTCACACTGCCACCCAGCTTTGTGTCATCTGCAAATTTGCTAATGTTACTTTGAATCCCTTCATCCAAATCATTGATATATATTGTAAATAGCTGCGGTCCCAGCACCGAGCCTTGCGATACCCCAATAGTCACTGCCTGCCATCCTGAAAGGGATCTATTAATCCCCACTCTTTGTGTCCTGTCTACCAACCAATCCTCTTTCCATGTCAGCACTCTACCCCAATACCATGTGCCCTAATTCTGCCCACTTCGTATGTGGGACCTTATCAAATGCTTTCTGAAAGTCCAGGTGCACTACATCCACGGGCTCTCCCTTGTCCATTTTCCTAGTTACATCTTCAAAAAATTCAGAAGATTAGTCAAACATTTAGTGTTTATGAAGGAACTGAAGATGCTGGAAAATCGAAGGTACACAAAAATGCTGGAGAAACTCAGCGGGTGCAGCAGCATCTATTGAGCGAAGGAGATAGGCAAGGTTTCGGGCCGAAACCCAACTTCAGACAAGCAGATTAGTCAAGCATGATTCCCCCTTCATAAATCCATGCTGACTCGGACCGATCCTGTTACTCTATCCAAATGTGCGGCTATTTCATCTTTTGTAATTGACTCCAGCATCTTCCCCACCACTCATGTCAGGCTAACTGGTCTATACTTCCCAGTTTTCTCTCTCCCGCCTTTCTTAAAAAGTGGGATAACATTAGCTACCCTCCCACAGGAACTGATCCTGAGTCTATGGAACATTGGAAAATTATCACCAATGCATCCACGATTTCTAGAGCCCCTGCCTTACGTACTCTGGGATGCAGACCATCAGGCCCTGGGGATTTATCAGCCCTCTCAGTCCCATCAGTCTATCACACACCGTTTCCTGCCTAATGTGGATTTCCTTTAGTTCCTCTGTCACCCCACATCCTCTGGCCACTACTATGTCATCAAGATTGTTTTTGTCCACCTTAGTGAAAACAGATCCAAAGTACCTGTTCAAATCATCTGCCATTGTTTTGTTCCCCATAATAAATTCACCTTTTTCGGTCTTCAAGTGTCCACATTTTGTCTTAACTATGTTTTTCCTCTTCACATACCTAAAGACGCTATTACTATCCTGCTTTATAGTCTTGGCTAGCTTACCTTCGTACCTCATCTTTCTCACTGTATTGTCTTTTTGTTTTATTCTGTTGTTCTTTAAACATTAACCAATCCCCTTGATTCCCGCTCATCGTTGCAACATTGCACTTCTTCGCATTAATTGTTATACTGTCCCTGATGTCCCTTGTCAGCCATGGTCGCCACTTACTCCCCTTGTAATCTTTCTTCCTCCTAGTAATGAACTGATCCTGCACTTTCTGTATTATTCCTCGAAATACCTGCCATTGTCGTTCCACTGTCGTCCCTGCTCGTGTATCTTTCCAGTCAACTTTAGCCGGCTCTTCCCTCATGCCCCCATCGTCCCCTTTATTCAACTGTAACACTGACACATCCGACCTACCCTTCTCCGTCTCCAATTGTAGATTAAACCTGACCATGTTACGGTCACTATTTCCTAATCGCTCATTAACCACGAAGTCCTTTATCAAATCCGGTGCATTACATAACACTAAAATACACCAGAATTGCCTGCTCCTTGATCGGCTCCAATACACGCTGTTCTGAGAATTCATCATTAAGGCACTCTACAAAGTCATGGGATCCAGTATCAATCAGATTGCCCCAGTCTACCTGCATGTTGAAATCGCCCATAACAACCACAGCATTACTTTAGTTACATGCCAATTTTAGCTCAATTCAATTTGCTTCCTTTGTCCAGGCTACTGTTTGGGGGCCTGAAGATTAGTCCCACTAGGGTTTTTTTTACTCTTACAATGCCTTAGTTCTATTCATACTGATTCCACAACTGTTTCAATGACAGTGGAATGACTGCATTTCATTCCTCACCAACAGAGCAACCCCAACCCCTCTGCCCACCTGTCTGTCTTTTCGATTGGCGGTATACCATTGAATATTCAGTTCCCAACCCTGGCCCTCTTGCAGCCATGTCTCAGTAATTCCCACAACATCATACTTGCCGGTTTCTAACTGAGTTTCAAGCTCTTCCACTTTATTCATTATACTTCGCGTTCACATATACAGCACTTTGAACTTCGTATTCACTTTCCCCCTCGCAGTTGGCCCTGACCTTACTCTGTTGTCCATTTTCGAGTTTCCCTCCCATTAATTCGATAATCTTTTGTAATTTTTCCAGTAGCAAAATCCCCTTCGACTCCATCTTTATACTCCCTTTTGTACAGTTCACCCCTACCTCAGAAGAGATCCCAGTGGTCTATACATCTAAATCATTGCTCCCTGCTCCAACCCATCAACCACACATTACATCTACTATCTCCCTGCTCCTGTGCTCACTAGCTCGAGGTACTGGAAACAATCCAGAGATAATCACCCTGGAAGTCCGGCATTTCAGTCTTCTTCCCAACACTCTGATCTCATGTTGGAGAACTTCTTTCCTCTTCTTGCCGATCTTGTTTGTGCTTATATGCACAGCTCCTACCGGCTGTTCACCTTCTCTCTCGAGGACGTTCAGAATTCGGCTCGTGGCATCCTGAACCCTGCATCTGAGAGGCAACAGACCATCCTCGCATCTTGTCTGCCGCCACAGAATCTCCTGTCCGCTCCTCGGACAATCGAGTCACCCACCACTGGGGCTCTGCCCGACGTCGGTCTCGCCGGTCGAGTCCCATCTCCAGGATGGGAGCCACCGACGTGTCCAAATAAAGTGTTGGAGGAGAGAGGGTGAGAGGAATGTATAATGGGGGGAGAGATCGAGGCAGAGGGGGGGAGGGGAGAGGGAAAGAGAGGGAAGAGAGCGAATCAGAATCAGAATCAGAATGAGAATCACATTTTATTCGCCAAGTATGTTTTGCAACATACCAGGAATTTATTTGGCCACGTCAGTCATACAATTAAAAGCAACCTATCGCTCAACACACATTTTACATGAACATCCACCACAGTGATTCTTGTTCCTCATTGTCATGGAAGGCGAATTCATGTTCAAGTCCTTCATTTTGTTCATCCTGGGTCGGGGTCTCGAGCCTTCCGTTGACGGGACCATCTTGACTCCCGCAGCTGGCGGAGATCGGGTCCTCCGCGTCGAGGTGATCATGTTCCTGCATCGGGGGGTGTCGGTTCCCCGCGCCAGGCGACCGAACCACGCGTCGAGGCTGGTAGGGGCTGGTCGTGCCTTCCGCGGCGTTGGAGCTCCCGACTCTGCCTCACCCGGGACAATCCTCACCTCTTGCCGCATCCTATCAAGCTTCACAAACCGTGCGTCAAGCGCCGTATTTATCGCCAGCTGCAACGAGATCCGGTACTCGATCTTTTCCACATGATTCAACCTCTATTATTCTCACTTCTGCCCATCCCTCTCAAGCCATCCTTCTCTGACTGCTAATACATTTCACTTCCACCGTGGGAGATGCTACACTTCCTCCCTCACCGTCGTCCAGTGACGTCAGCAGACAATCCTGGCTAGATAATAATTCTCATGCCCATTCTCCCACCTCATCCTCTACATTTTGTTCTCGCGATGTGACCACTTCTACGTCGGCGAGACCAAATGGCGCTCAGATGGCCACTGGTGAGGGCTTCAATCTAACTTCTCATATTCACACACATCTGGCCATTGTCAGTCGTCTTTCTAACGAGGATAAGACCCAACGCATACTGTCCGAAAAATACCGTACATTCTGCTTGAGTAACCTACAGCCCAAGATTCCGATTTCAGGTAAACCTTACCTTCTATGGTACAATGTCTTCACCTATTTTGATTCACCGATTGTCATACCATTTGCCTATACATATAACCCGCTTTATTATGCCTATAATCCGCACAATACATTTTCGACCCCCCCCCCCCCCCCCCCCTTCCTGTTTTATCCACCACTCAGCCGTACATCGATCCACAGAGGACGCAGTCTCAACAACACTGAACCTCGTACTGTCACACCTTGATCGGAAAAATACTTATGCCAGGATCATCTTCATAGACTTCAGCTCTGCGTTTAACACAATCATTCCGCAGTGGCTGGTGGAGAGGTTGGAGCTATTGGGGGTTGATGCTGGCACATGTAACTGGGTCCTGAACTTTCTATCACAACGGCAGCAGACAGTCAGGGTGGGCAGTAGGACATCAAAAACCATAGCCGTGAGCACTGGCTCGCCCCAAGGCTGTGTCCTAAGCCCCCTGCTGTTTAGTCGGCTGACACACGAGTGTACTGCTAGACTCAACAACAACTTCATCAACAAGTTCGCTGAAGACACAACAGTGGTGGGTCTCATCAGTGGCAATGATGAGTCGGCGTACAGGATGGAGGTGGAGCTGCTCACAGGATGGTGCAAATCCCACAACCTCATTCTCAACGTGGGAAAAACTAAGGAGATGGTGGTTGACTTTAGGAGGGCGGGAAAACAACACCATACACCTCTGCACATCGATGGAGCTGATGTGGAAAGGGTCAGCAGCGTGATGTTCCTAGGACTCCACCTGTCAGATGACCTGACGTCCACGACCAACACCACAGCACTGGTCAAGAGAGCCCAGCAGCGACTACACCCTCTCCGAAGACTACGTAAAGCAGGTCTCCCCACTACACACCTACGGACTTTTTATAGGGGGACAATCGAGAGCACATTAACCTACGGCATCACTTCCTGGTTCGGGAGCTGCAAGGCGTACGAACGGCACCAACTAGACAGGATAGTGAAGACCGCAAGCAGGATTATTGGTGCTCCACTCCCTTTCCTGCTGGACATATACAGGAAGAGATGTATCAGCAGAGCCATCTCCATCATCAAAGACCCCTACCGCCCATCGAATCACATATTCTCCATCCTGCCGTCTGGGAAGAGGTACAGGAGCATTAGCTGCAAAACCAGCAGGATGCTCTTCAGCTTCTTCCCGCAGGCTATAAGACTGCTAAACGGACTTTGCCCCCTGCCAAAGTATCGCGCACCAACCACCAACCTGGACACACTGCAGCAGAGCCACTGTCGTGCCGCTGCCGATCGGAACACCTGCTGAATGTTTAGTAGAGTGTTAAATTTGTTCATGATATATGTATTTTTATTTATTTTTATTTTTAATGCACACTGAATGGACACTGGTTGAGCAACGTTTTTTTGTTTCCTCTGGGCATGTGAATACTCAGGAAATGGCAGTAAAGATATACAATACAATACAATACAATACATTTCACCCACCGCGAACCATCCCACCTCGTTCCATTTAACCTGAATCTCTTCTTCGGTGGTCCCTTTTATCACGTATTACTGTCACATACAAGCACCGTTAGCCTTTATGCCCTCCCCCCCCCCCCCCCCCCCACCCCCCCCCCCCCCCCACCCCCCCCCCCCCCCCCCCCCCCCCCCCCCCCCCCCACCCCCCCCCCACCCCCCCCCCCCCCCCCCCCCCCCCCCCCCCCCCCCCCCCCCCCCCCCCCCCCACCCCCCCCCCCCCCCCCCCCCCCCCCCCCCCCCCCCCCCCCCCCAGCTGGTCACCCTCCCCCCATTTTGTCTCACCTTCTCTGTGCCTCGACCAAGTGGCATAAACTATTTTCCTTGTTTGCTGCCGCCTACAATGACCCAACTACAGATGTCCACTAATTACAGACCCCTCCCCCATCTGCCCACATCCACCACTCCTCCGTGGTTAAACTGTCTGCCAGGTCTCTCTTTCACTGCTCCCAAATCCCGCTTTACATTGCCTATCCTTCCACTGCACTCTTTTACCTGCTGCACGGTTTCGACCGAAAATGTCTGCCGTTCGTTTCGGCCATTGAACTGCTACAACAGTTTCTGTTTGCTGAACAGTTCAGCAAGGTGGGAGAGTTCCTTGTGCCCCGCTCAACTGTGTATTCTAGTTTTATCGCCTTTATTGCAGCAGCGACCCACTCTCCAAATCAGTATTTATTTCTCTCCTTATTTCGTGTTTTACTCTGCATTCCCGCTTAATGATGATATTGTCAATATTGAAATGGTTCAGAAAAGATTTACGAGGATGTTTATCAGCACTACAGGGTGTGAGAATAGGGAGTGGATTAGTGGGTGGGGTATCAATTGCATGCAGCGTAGGAGGATGAGGTGATCTTATGGAGGTGCACTAAATCATGAGAGGAATAGATTGGGAAGGTGCATAGTGTCATTTATCCAGCGTAGGGAATCGAGGACCAGAGGACATGGGTTCAAGATGAAGGGGAAAATATTTAATAGGAATCCAAGGGGTAACATTTCACACAGAGGGTCGTTGAGTGTACGGAACAAGCTGCCAGAGGACGTAGTTGAGGTTGGGACTGTCCCATCGTTTAAGAAACCGTTTTCTAGGTCTGGTTTGGACGGTTATGGATCAAGCACAGGCAAGTGGGACTAGGGTAGCTAGGACATTGTTGGCCGCTGTGGGCGAGTTAGGCCGAAGGGCCTGTTTCTGCACTGTTTCAATCTCTGACTCTATGATTCTGTCAGCACGACAGTGTGTCACTCCATCAGAATTACCCCTGACTGTATCAAAGCGTAAGTACTACCCACAGTGTATCACTCCATCAATTCTATCCCAGAGTATGTCACTGCATACGTACTACCCTACAGAGGGTATATCCATCGGTACTACTCCACAGTATGCCATTGCACCAGTACTGCCCCACGGTGCGTCACCTCGTCAGCACTACCTTAGAGTGTGTTTTTGCATAAGTTCTATCCCACATTGTGCGAATCCGTCAATACCACTCCACAGCATGTCTCCCCACCAGTGCTACTCCACACTATATCACCCAATCAGTACAACCCAGAGCGTGTCACTCCGTCAGTGCAACCCCACACTATGTCATTCCTTCAATACTACCCCACATTGTTTCTCACCATCAATCCTACCTTAAGTTTGTCATTTCTTCAGTACTACCCAACATTGTACCTGTCCAGCAGTATTACCAATAGTATGTTACTCCATCTGTACTACCTTAATTAAGTATGCCATTCCATCTGCACTAACGCACAGTGTGTCACTTCATCAGTACTATTCCACTGTGTCAATCCATTGTTACAACCCCAGAGTGTGTTATTCCATTAGTATTACAGCACAGTTTGTCATAGCAAAAATACGACATCACAGTGTATCAATTCATCAGTACTACCACACTGGGTCTCCAAAAAACAATCACTGTGTGTGTCATAACATGCGGTCTACCCCACAGTGTGTCATTCCATCAATACTACTGCATTGCGTGTCTCTTCATCAGTACTACAACAATGTTGCATTCCATCAGTACTGCCATACAGTCTGTCACCCGATCAATACACTTGACAGTGTCACTTCTTCAGTATTCACCCCTCTGAGTTTCACTCCATTAGTACCACTTCACGGAGTCTCACTCCATCAATACCACTCCAGAGTGTCACTACTGCCCCACAACGTGCTACTCCATCAGCTGTACACCGCAGTTTGTCAAGTCCAGTGCTACCCTACATGTTTATCTCAATCTGTACAACCCTAAAGTATGTCACCGCATCGTACTACTCCAGAATGCGAATTAATCAATTCTACCTCAAAGTGTATCAGTCCATCAGTTGTTGTTGTTCGTCCTTCGTAGTCGAAGAAGGCCATGCCATCAGTGTTTTTGTTCGTGTGTCCGGAGGTGACTGGTGAGACCGAGCGGGGCCCGGAAGTCTCGCCCGCACATGGGACACAGTTGGATGGGTGCTGCAGTAGCTTTTGTGGTGGCTCGGAGCTTCTGCGATGCGCTTCTGCTCAGCTGCACGCGCTCCTGTTGTCTTGATCCGCTCGTTGGGGGGTGCGGGTCATGAAGTTATGACTTGCGCTTGATTGGATTAAAATGGGTTAAAGTTGAGCAAATCGCCAGCCTCACTCTCTCGTCCCGGTCTATTAGGATCCAGTGGCAAGACATAGTCAAGACGGCTGGCGATAGGTCAGACTGCAGTGGAAACCAACAGCGGGCTACACGTCGTCTGACACAGGAGCGAACGAACTCCAACAGTATTAGTCTACAGTGTGTCACTCCATCAGTCCAATCGCGCAGTTTGTCACTCCATCAGATCTACGACAGAATGTGTCATAACATCAGTACTACCCCACAGTGTGCCTCGCCATCAGTACTTCAACATAGCGTGGCATTGCATCAGGATGATCCCACATTGTGTCATTCCAACGGTACTAGCTCAATGTGCATCAATGGGTAACACCCCACAGTGTGTCATTACAACGGCACTAGCTCAATGTGCATCAATGG
The DNA here is from genome assembly GCF_028641065.1 of Leucoraja erinaceus. Classification (NCBI taxonomy): domain Eukaryota; kingdom Metazoa; phylum Chordata; class Chondrichthyes; order Rajiformes; family Rajidae; genus Leucoraja; species Leucoraja erinaceus. The sequence continues at coordinate 35,330 of NW_026575281.1, read as the reverse complement.
GTACCACCCCACAGTGTGTCATTACAACGGCACTAGCTCAATGTGCATCAATGGGTACCACCCCAAATTGTGTCATTACATCAGAACAATTGCAGAGTGTTGTTCCAGCACTGCTAACCCAATGGGTATCACTCCACCAGTACTACACTCAGTGTGTCATCATATCAGTGTAGCCTCACAGTGTATGGCTCCACCAGTATTACTCCAATATCTTTCTCTCAATCAGTACTGCCCCACAGTGTGCCATTGCGTCTGCGGTATGCCATAATCTGCCACCCCGTCACAACCAACTCACAGTGTAGTAATGCATCAGTGCAACCGCGCAGTGTCTCACTCCATCAGTACGACTCCGCAGTTTGTTATTCGATTAGTATTACTCCACAGTGTGCCACTGCATCAGCTCTAACCCACAGTGTGTCACTCCATCTGTGTCACTATTAATAGTGTCACTCCATAACAATACTGCGCCGTGTGTCACTCCTTCAGTACAACCCACAGTTTGTCACTCTGTCAGTCCTATCACAGAGTATAGTTTTAATGAGCAATTTGAGAAGGAGAACGTGAAATCTGAAGTGTGAGTGATGCAGTTGAACAAAGGGGACTATGAAGGCATGAGAGGGGAGCTGGCCAAGGTAGACTGGACAGGGATACTAGCAGGAATGACAGTGGAACAGCAACGGCATGGATTTCTGGGCATCATCCGGAAGATGCAGGATCATTTCATTCCAAAAAGGAAGAGAAGATTCTAAGGGGAGTAGGAGGCAACCGTGGCTGACAAGAGAAGTTAGGGATAGAATAAAAGAAAAATAAAATATGTATAACACAGCTAAGAGTAGCCGGAAGCCAGAGGATTGGGAAACTTTCATAGGACTACAGAAGGAAAAACAACGGGCAATACCGGCTGAAAATATGAAGTGCGAGGTAAGGCTGGCCAGGAATATAAAGAGGGACAGTGAAAGCGTATTTAGATACGTTAAGGGAAAAAGAGTAGAAAAGTTATATGTGGGTCACTTGAAGGAAGACACGGGTGAAATTGTTATGTGTAACAAGGAAATGGCAGAAGAGTTGAATAGGTTCTTCAGATCTGTCTTCACTAAGGAAGACACAGACAATTTCCCAGATGTACTGGAGGACAGAGGATCTAATGGGGTAGAGGAACTGAAATAAATTGTCATTAGGCGAGAAATAGGTAGATGAATGGGACTGAAGGATGATAAATTCCCTGGGCCTGATGGTCGGCATCCCAGGGTCCTCAGGGAGGTGGCTCCAGAAATGGTGGACGCATTGGTGATCATTTTCCAATGTTCAATAGATTCAGGAACAGTTCCCGTGGATTCGAGGATGTTATCCCACTTTTCAAGAAAGGAGCGAGCGAGAAAAGACCAGTTAGCCTGACTTCGGTGGTGGGAAAGATGCAGGAGTCAATTATTAAAGTGGTAATAATGTGGCATTTCGATAGCAGTTAAACGATTAGTCCAAGTCAACGTGGATTTATGAAAGGGAAATGATGCTTGACTAATCTTCTAGATTTTTTTGAGGATGTTTGAAGTAAAATGGATGAAGGAGTGTCAGTGGATGTCGTGTATCTAGACTTTCAGAAAGCCTTTGACAAGGTCCCGCATGGGAGTCTGGTGACTAAAATTAGAGCACATGGTATTGTGGGTAGGGTGTTGGCATGGATAGAAAATTGGTTGGCAGACCGGAAGCAAAGGTTTGGAGTGAACGGGTCATTTTCAGAATGGCAGGCAGTGGCGAGTGGAGTGCCGCAAGGCTCGGTGTTGGGGCCGCAACTGTTTACCATATATATTAATTATTTGGAAGAGGGAATTAGGATCAACACTAGCAAGTTTGCGGATGACACAAAGCTGGGTGGCAGTGTGAACTGTGAAGAGAATGGTACGAGATTGCAGGGTGACCTAGCCAGGTTGAGCGAGTGGGCAGATGCGTGGCAGATAATATAGATATACGTGAGGACAAAAACGTTGGAGGCAAAAACAAAGGGGCAAATTATTATCTCAATGGGGTTAGGTTAGATAAGGGGGAGATGCAGCGAGACCTAGGCGTCCTTGTACACAGTTAGCTAACTGGTACAGCATGCAGTGAAGAAAGCTAATGTAGTGTTGGACTTCACAACAAGATTAATTCTGTATAGGAGTAAAGATGTTCTTCCGCAGTTGTATAGGGCTCTGGTGAGACCACATCTGGAGTATTGTGTACAGTATTGGCGTCCTAATTTGAGGAAGTACATCCTTGTGATTGAGGCACTGCAGCGTCGGTTAACGAGATTGATCCCTGGGATGGCGGGACTGTCATATGAGGAAAGGTTGAAAAGAATAGGCTTGAATTCACTGGAGTTTAGAAGGATGAGGGGGTATCTTATAGAAACATATAAAATTATAAAAGGACTGGACATGTTAGATGCAGGAAAAACGTTCCCAATGTTCGGCGAGTCCAGAACCAGGGGCCACAGTCTTAGAATAAAGGGGAGGTAATTTAAGACCTCAGTGAGAAAAAACGTTTTCACGCAGAGAGTTGTGAATGTATGGAATTACCTGCCACAGAGGGCAGTGGAGGCCAAGTCACTGGATGGATTTAAAATAGAGTTAGATAGAGCTCTCGGGCCTAGTGGAGCCAAGAGATATGGGGAGAAGGCTGACACGGGTTAATGATAGGGGACGATCAACCATGTTCATATTGAAAGACGGTGCAGCCTCGAAGGGCCGAATGGCCTCCTCCTGCACCTATTTTCTATGTTTCTATGATTCTAAGCACTCGCAGCCAAGATCGATCCCGGGTCTCTGGCGCTGTAAGCGCCGTATGACAACAACTCTATCGCAGCGCCACCGTGCCGCCCATAACTATTGTCTCCAAAGACTCTTACAAATGTCTGCTAACAAACATGGACAACATACTGGCACGTTCCATCACTGTTTGGTTTGGGAAGTCCAGGGATTGCAGAGTTGAATATGTATCCCAGTCCGTCAGACAAACTGGATATCTCACCAATGATCCCATCTACACCACGCTGCTGCGGATAAGCAGCCAATACAATGAAATGTCTGTCCCATTCTGGTTATTCCATATACATAGAAAGATAGAAACATAGAAACATAGAAATTAGGTGCAGGAGTAGCCCATTCGGCCCGTTCGAGCCTGCACCGCCATTCAATATGATCATGGATGATCATCCAACTCAGTATCCCGTACCTGCCTTCTCTCCATACCCTCTGATTCAGATTCAGATTCAGATTTAATTTTAATTGTCATTGTCAGTGTACAGTACAGAGACAACGAAATGCATTTAGCATCTCCCTTGAAGAGCGACATAGCAAACGATTTGAATAAAAAATAATAAGTGTCCGGGGGGGGGGTGGTGATTGGCAGTCACCGAGGTACGTTGTTGAGTAGAGTGACAGCCGCCGGAAAGAAGCTGTTCCTCGACCTGCTGGTTCGGCAACGGAGCGACCTGTAGCGCCTCCCGGATGGTAGGAGGGTAAACAGTCCATGGTTGGGGTGAGAGCAGCCCTTGGCGATGCTGAGCGCCCTCCGCAGACAGCGCTTGCTTTGGACAGACTCAATGGAGGGGAGCGTGGAACCGGTGATGCGTTGGGCAATTTTCACCACCCTCTGCAATGCCTTCCGGTCGGAGACAGAGCAGTTGCCATACCATACTGTGATGCAGTTGGTAAGGATGCTCTCGATGGTGCAGCGGTAGAAGTTCACCAGGATCTGAGGAGACAGATGGACCTTCTTCAGTCTCCTCAGGAAGAAGAGACGCTGATGAGCCTTCTTGATCAGAGTAGAGGTATTGTGGGTCCAAGAGAGGTCTTCGGAGATGTTGACTCCCAGGAACCTGAAGCTAGAAACACGTTCCACCTCCGTCCCGTTAATGTGGATGGGGGTGTGCGTGCCGCCTCTGGACTTCCTGAAGTCTACTTGGTCTTCTTGGAGTTAAGGGCCAGGTTGTTGTCAGCGCACCATGCTGCTAAGTGCTGGACCTCCTCCCTGTAGGCCAGCTCATCGTTGTTGCTGATGAGGCCAATCACCGTTGTATCATCTGCAAACTTGATGATGGTGTTAGTACCATGTACAGGTGTGCAGTCATAGGTGAAGAGGGAGTAGAGGAGGGGGCTCAGCACACAGCCCTGAGGAACGCCGGTGTTCAGGGTGAGGGTTGAAGAGGTGTGCTTGTCTAACCTCACAGACTGGGGTCTGTTGGTTAGAAAGTCCAGCATCCAGTTGCAGAGGGAGGGGTCGATGCCCAGGTTACCGAGTTTGGTGATCAGTTTTGATGGAATAATGGTGTTGAATGCTGAGCTGTAATCGATGAACAGCATTCTTACATAAGTGTCTCTGTTGTCGAGGTGGGAGACGGCGGAGTGAAGTGCCGTTGAGATGGCATCCTCCGTACTCCTGTTCTTGCGGTAGGCAAACTGATAGGGATCCAGTGTGGGGGGTAGGCAGCTTTTGAGGTGTGCCAGAACCAGCCTCTCGAAGCACTTGGTGATGATGGGGGTAAGTGCAACTGGGCGGAAGTCGTTGAGGCTTGCCGCAGTGGAGGGTTTTGGTACTGGCACGATGGAGGCGGTTTTAAGGCAAGTGGGGACAACTGCTTGGGCAAGTGACAGGTTGAAGATGTCAGTCCAGACGTCTTCCAGCTGCGCAGCACAGGCCCTGAGCACGCGCCCGAGGATACCGCCAGGTCCAGCAGCCTTGGTTGCATTAGTCCTACTCAGTGCCACGTACACGTCGCAGGGGGTGAGTGTGAGGGGTTGGTGATCAGCAGGGAGAACAGCCTTGCTGGCTGTCTCAAAATTGTCCCTGTCGAAGCGGCCATAGACGCGGTTAAGCTCCTCAAGTAACGAGGCGTCGCTGGATGTGGGGGTGGTGTTGGTGGGTCTATAGTCTGTGATGGCCTGGATGCCTTGCCACATGCGTCGGGGGTCGGAGTTGTTGTTGAAGTGTTCCTCAATCCTGAGTTTATGGCAGTGCTTGGCCTTCTTGATGCCCCTCTTCAGGTTAGCCCTGGATGAACTGTAGGCTCGTGCATCACCTGACCTGAAAGCGGTGTCCCGTGCTTTCAGTAGTAGCCTGACCTCGCTGTTCGTCCTTGGCTTCTGATTCGGGAATAAGACACCCGTTTGAGAGAGGTGAGACTATTGATGGTGGAGTTTATAAAGTCCAGAACAGAGGATGTGTAGGAATCAATGTCCGTGTGGGAGTCAAGGGTGGCCTGGGCTGCAAACGCCTTTCAGTCAGTGTTTCCAAAAACACTGCTGAAGTGTGGAGTCCGCTTCCTCTGACCAGACTTTAACTGTCCTCACAGTGGGTTTAACCCGTCTGATGAGTGGGGAGTACTTAGGGAGCAGGAACAATGAGAGGTGATCAGACTGACCAAGGTGGGGGAGGGGGGCGGCTTTGTAAGCTTCAGCCATGTTAGTGTAGACTTTGGGATGTCGGGAGTCTCCCGCCCACGGGAGGACAACAGAGAAGGATGCCTGAATTATTGGAGCCTTCCCTCACAGTGTGGATTTGATCCCGCTGTGTGGGGATGTCTATCGTGACCTGGGCTATTTGTTATGTGTGTGGCTGTATGACGGCCTCATATTTCACTGTATCAATTGGTACACGTGACAAATACACGTATCTTGTATTATGTAAGTTCTCTAATCCCGATGTTGACCCACCCTTTGCTTACAACAGATCAATACTCGGAATCTCTCACCCTACAAGTGATCAATGCTCTGCATCTCCCCACCTCAACCCCTGCATTTTATCCATCTCCCCATCCCTACGCCCCGCAACATTGTAATCTCGTAGGTTCACGAGATTGATCCCTGGGATGGCGGGACTGTCATATGAGGAAAGATTTAAAATACTAGGCTTGTAATCACTGGAGTTTAGAAGGATGAGGGAGGATCTTACAGAAACATATAAAATTATAAAAGGACTGGACAAGCTTAATGCAGGAAAATGTTCCCAATGTTGGGCGAGTCATGAACCAGGGTCCACAGTCTTAGAGTAAAGGGGAGGTAATTTAAGACTGAGGTGAGAAAAAAACGTTTTCATCCAGAGGCTTGTGAATTTATGGAATTCCCTGCCACAGAAGGCAGTGTAGGCCAAGTCACTGGATGGATTTAAGAGACAGTTATATAGAACTCTATGGGCTAGTGGAGTCAAGGGATATGGGAATAAGGCTGGCACGGGTTTTTGATAGGGGACGGTCAGCCATGCTCACAATGGATGGCAGTGTTGGCTCGAAGGGCCGAATGGCCTCCTCCTGCACCTATATTATATGTTTTCCCGCCATACAACAAAGGAAGGTCCTCTAATGTGCCCACATGGAACAGGATAATGACCCCACCTCCTCCATCCAACATGGTCATTCCCTCCAACACCAACCACAAACAACAGGCTAGTGCCCTTCACCCATCGCCCCCAGACAACAGCCTAATGCCCTCCGTCCCCCACACAACAGGGCTATCCTCTTTTTACGCCCCGCCCCCCCCCCCCCCCCCCCCCCACAACAGCAGGGTAATCCCCTCCTGCCGCCGCCCACCACACATACAACAGTGTGATTATTAGCATCCTCCCACAACAGGGTAATCCCCTGCGCGCCCACCCTCACACAACGGGCAATACGTTCTATCCATCCACGCAACATAGAAACATAGAAACGTAGACAATGTGTGCAGGAGTAAGTCATTCGGCCCTACGAGCCTGCACCGCCATTCAATATGTTCATGGCTGATCATCCAACTCACTATCCCGTACCTACCTTCTCTCCATACCCCCCTGATACCTTTAGCCACAAGGGCCACATCTAACCCCTTCTTAAATATAGCCAATGCACTGGCCTCAACTACCTTCTGTGGCAGATAATTCCAGAGATTCACCACTCTCTGTGTGAAAAACGTGTTTCTCATCTCGGTCCGAAAAGATTTCCCCCTTATCCTTAAACTGTGACCCCTTGTTCTGGACGTCCCCAACATCGGGAACAGTCTTCCTGCATCTAGCCTGTCCAACCCCTTAATAATTTTGTTCAATAAGGAACTGCAGATGCTGGAAGTTCGAAGGTACACAAAATTGCTGGAAAAACTCCGCGGGTGCAGCAGCATTTATGGAGCGAAGGAAATAGGCGACGTTTCGGGCTGTCGATGGGGGGGGGGGGGACTGATGGGGGTGGGGGAGGAGGAAGGAAAAGGAAAAGGGGGGAGCCGAAGGCGGGGTGGGCGGGGGGGGGGGGTGGATGGGTGAAGACAGTCGAGGGTTAAGGAAGGGGGAGGAGACAGCAAGGGCTAGCAGAATTGGGAGAATTCAACGTTAATGCCATCAGGATGCAAACTGCCCAGGCGGAATATGAGGTGCTGTTCCTCCAATTTCCGGTGTTGCTCACTCTGGCAATGGAGGAGACCCAGGACAGATAGGTCGGATTGGGAATGGGAGGGGGAGTTGAAGTGCTGAGCCACCGGGAGGTCAGGTTGGTTATTGCGGACTGAGCGGAGGTGTTCGGCGGAACGATCGCCCAACCTACGCTTGCTCTACCCGGTGTAGATCAGCTGTCATCTAGAGCAGCGGATGCAGTAGATGAGGTTGGAGGAGATGCAGGTGAACCTTTGTCGCAGCTGGAACGACTGCTTGGGTCCTTCAATGGAGTCGAGGGGGGAGGTGAAGGCACAGGTGTTGCATTTCTTGCGGTTGCAACGGAAAGTGCCCGGGGAGGAGGTGGTACGGGAGGGAAGGGGATAATTGACAAGGGAGTTGCGGAGGGAGCGGTCTTAGCGGAAGGCAGATATGGGGGGAGATGGGAAGATGTGGCGAGTGGTGGGGTCACGTTGGATGTGGCGGAAATGGCGGAGGATTATGTGTTGTATTTGCCGGCTGGTGGGGTGAAAGGTGAGGACCAGGGGGACTCTGCCCTTGTTGCGAGGGCGGGGATGGGGAGCCAGAGCAGTGTTGCGGGGTATGGATGAGACCATGTTGTGAGCTTCATCTATGGTGGCGGAGGGGAATCCCCGTTCCCTGAAGAATGAGGACATTTCAGATGCCCTGGTATGGTATGTCTCATCATGGGAACAGATGCAGCGTAGGCGGAGGAATTGGGAGTAGGGGATGGAGTCTTTACAGGGGGCAGGGTGGGCAGACGTGTAGTCCAAATAGCCATGTGAGTCAGTTGGTTTGTAGTGTATGTCGGTCAGAAGTCGGTCCCCTGCGATGGAGATGGTGAGGTCAAGGAATGGTAGGGAAGTGTCGGAAATGGTCCAGGTGTATTGGAGTGCCGGATGGAAGTTGGTGGTGAAGTGGATGAAGTCAGTCAGTTGTATGTGGGTGCAGGAGGTGGCCCCAAAGCAATCGTCAATGTAACGGAGGTAGAGGTCGGGGATAGGTCCCTGGTACGTACTGAACAAGGATTATTCAACGTACCCGACGAAGAGGCAGGCGTAGTTGGGGCCCATGTGTGTGCCCATAGCTACGCCTTGTGTTTGGAGGAAATGGGTGGAGTCAAACGTAAAGTTGTTGAGGGTGAGGACCAACTCCGCTAGGCGGAGGAGAGTGCCAGTGGCTGGGTATAGGTTGCTCCTCTGGTCGAGGAAGAACCGAAGGGCTTTGAGGCCATCCTGGTGGGGGATGGAGGTGTAGAGTGACTGGACATCCATGGTGAAGATGAGGGGGTGAGGGCCTAGTGAGTGGAATGCGTGGAGGCGGCGGAGAGTGTCTGAGGTGTCTAGAACATAGGTGGGAAGGGATTTGACCAAGGGGGATAGTATGGAGTCAAGGTATGTGGAGATGAGTTCGGTGGGGCACGAACAGGCAGAGACAATGGGTCTACCGGGAGAGCCGGGTTTGTGGATTTTGGGGAGAAGGTAAAAACGGGCCGTGCGGGGCTGGGGAACGATGAGGTTGGAAGCTTGGTGGGGCAGGGCGTGGTGCTAGATATGGTGGCCTGGTACCCTTAATAATTTTGTAAGTTTCTATAAGATCCCCCCTCAATCTTCTAAATTCTAGCGAGTGTCAATTATTAGTATAAGCCAAGCTTCTAAGATTTTCCCAGACTTCATTCTGCTGGGAAAATTATCTTTTAAATGTGACTGCTTTCTGTTTTTCAGCAAATCTCCATGTTTAATTTACAAACCAAACTCGACCAAATAAAATTGTCCACAGTGAGGTCAGGATAATCTTGCTTTATTTGTTACGTAATGCACAAATGCGCCGAAACTATCTTAAAAAAAAAACACTTTGAAATGCCTAAGAAAACGCATGTGGCTGAGAATTCGAGAGATTCGACACTCTCTGTGTAAAATAATATTTTTTCTCATCTCGGTCCTAAAAAACTTCCCATTTATTCTTAAACTGTGTCCCCTTCTTCTGGACTCCCCCAACATCGGGAACAATCTTCCTGCATCTGGCCTGTCCGACCCCTTAAGAATGTTGTAAGTTTCTATATGATCACCCCTCAATATTCTAAATTCCAGCGAGTACAAGCCGAGTCTATCCAGGCCCACACAAACCCACACGCACACCCCACACCCCACGCACACGTCAGGGTAATACATTCCATTCCCCACCCCGCCAACACCCTCGCTAATGCCCTCGTGTCCCGCACACTCACATTAGGGCAATGCCATCCCCAACTAGCCCCCTCCCCCTCCCCTCCCCTCACACACACACACACACACACACACACACACACACACACACACACACACACACACACACACACACACACACACACACACACACACACACACACACACACCACACACACACACACACACACACACACACACACACACACACACACAAGGATGATGCTCTTCAAGGCCCGCAACCACGAAACCACAGCAGGGTAACCCCTCCATCCTCCACCCTCACATATGGTACATGCCTTCCATTCCGCCCCCAAACTGGGTAATACATCACTTTCCATCTGAGTTCACCATTTCATTGCTTCTGCTATTTCTCACCAGTGAACCCAGCATCGATCTTTGTTGTTCGATGTCGCTGGTGTCTATCGCCTTACACTAAATTGTTTCATGAAAACCAATAATTTAACCAACTATATGTACAGAGCCGAATCAGGTGGTTGGTCGTGTCTCCTCTGGGAGCAGATATAATTGTTTTGGAGACGTGGTCATTGTCACCATGCGCTGGAAAAGTAAGTTTTGAATAAAACTTAGTGTTAGAAGTATTCGCTTCAAAGAGAGTCAGTTCAGTGCCAGCATCTCGGATCAGGGCGTGGACCTGTTTACAGATGAGGCTGAAGACCAGCTTTATGACTGTGTTATGCATTGACCTTTACCCAGGGTGTGATCACCCACTGCTGGGACCAACAAAAGTCATTCACGCTGATTCACTTGAAGCAGAATCGGGAGCAGAGCGTCAGGTGAGAACACAAACCTTAAGGGGCAACATCGTGGCGTTTTCCCAGGAATTGCTGCGGCACGGCAGTATCACTATGCAGCTGTGAAACAGTCTCTTTGTTGGTGTGTTATTAATGGTTCTGTAAGGAAATATTTCATGTTTTAAACATAAGTATTTCTCTATATTCAAAGCTGAACTTCCTCAAGTATTCTCAGCTGTTAGTATTCATTGCTGCCAGGTATGAACAATATTGAGATGTCGGAGCTTTTCCAGTTAGCATGTAGGGTGTGATTGTGGTTAAACCCCGTGTTCCCAGCAAGCGCCGACAACGCCGGGAGACAAGTCACCGTGGTTGCGGTGGATCAATATAGAGAGAGCGGGTAAACGATAACAACAGTTATAAACAAATAGTGTTATAATTCATCTATATTATTCACAATTCTTCTGCAGTTGTATAGGGCCCTGGTGAGGCCAACTCTACAGTATTCTGTACAGTTTTGGTCTCCTAATTTGAGGAAGTACAACATTGTGATTGAAGAAGTGCAGCGTAGGTTCACGAGGTTGATCCCTAGGTTGGCGCGACGGTCATAGGAGGAAAGATTGCAAAGACTAGGCTTGTATTCACTGTAGTTTAGAAGGATGAGGGGGATCTTATTGAAACATATAAATTATGAAAGGACTGGGCAAGCTAGATGCAGGAACAATGTTCCCAATGTTGGGCGAGTCCAGAACTAGGGGCAAGTCTTAGAATAAAGGGGTGGTCATTTAAGACTGAGGTGAGAAAACATTTTTTCACCCTGAGAGTTGTGAATTTATGGAATTCCCTGCCACATAGGGCAGTGGAGGCCAAATCACTGGATGGAATTAAGAGGTAGTTAGATAGAGCTCTAGGGGCTAGTGGAATCAAGCGATATGGCCAAGTAGGCAGGCGCAGGTTATTGATAGGGCCCTGATCACAATGAATGTGATCAGCCATGATCAAAATGAATGGTGGTGGTGTCTCGAAGGGCCGAGTGGACTCATCCTGCACCTATTTTCTATGTGTTCTATGTTTCTCATTAGAAAGTCCATTGGATATAGTATGGTGTTGACTTTTATAGTGAACACACATAAATTAAAACTAATGGAGATAACTCTTGCTCCAGTCAGATATGTTTTATTCAAGGGCCCAAAACAGGGTCACACAGAGGGATATATTGAGGGACATCACACATCTTGGGTTTCATGTGATAAATTTATCCTGAGCACGATTAGAATATCCAATTATTATAATGTTCACAGCTTTTCATTCTATCGAAAATATGAGAACGTCTGATAGATTGAAAAAATAATTATGAAATTAACTGGTAAAGTGAATCAATGGATATAAACATCACAGATACTTTAAGTAAAATTTCGCTTTCACTCTGACTCTAAACGTCAACATGACAACAACTAGATTGTAGACATATTAGTCTCATATGAGAAATCTAACGGTTACCGGATCTCCACGGTGCAGCTGCACAATGTCCATAACTCTAATAACCCAGGATGGACACTGGAATCGGTTTAATTTCCAAATAGCTTGACGCTAGAATTATTGCACCTAGCATTCTAACGGGGACCACCAGTGTCAGCTGCAAGTAACAGAAGAAAACAGGAGGAAAGAGTATTGCAAAGTATTCAGCATTCACCGGAGAGTAGTCAAACGGGCACCTCTGCGGCAACCTTGTTCCTGGAGGCCGGTAATCCAATACAGATCTGATAGCCTCTCTTGAGATTATTTTCCTGTGAATAACAGGTTGTTTTGGTGAACAATGTATCACCAGGCTGAGGCGGGCTATCACACGTGTCCACAGCTCATGGCATTTATTGTGAAGCAGAGAAGGAAAGACTGGAGGATAAATAAACACTGTAAACAGGCAAGTTGAGAAAACGGTCAAGTTGTTTAATCATCCGAACCGCACCGGCCACTGCGTATACACTTCCAATCCCGTGTCTTGGAAACAGGGTGTGGAGGCATAGTCTGATCAAACTGTGGACTCAGTTAAACATTATCAGTCAGAGGTGAGCTTTGCCCAGAGTTTATTAATTTACCGTCAGAGCCCATAAAGCTGTGTGGATGCGATCGGAATCAGGAGACCTTACAAGGTCGGGCAGTAGAAAAATATTAACCTGGGGTTTCGGATAAAACGGCTACCACAGTTTTATGGAACTGATCAGTGGGGCTCATATATAACAATTTATTGTCACATTTGCTATGTGGGAATTATTGTGTTCCATGGAGTTCTGCATCGTTAAACGTAACAATGTAGATATTTGCAACCAGAATAAACAAATATAAAGTTATGAGAGGCATAGTTCAGATAGACTATGGTGTCATGCTGAGTAGATTGGTGTGCTGGGGGTGGGGGTATGTACAATATTATGACGCGGGACTTTGAGGGCAATGATTTACGAATAACTTCCGATGTCGTGAGCTTGCAATGAGATTGGTGAGAAATCGGCGTGCGGGGTGAAGAATTGAAGCAGTTACAATTACGCCCACTCTGAAGCTGTTACGATTACACGCTATCTGATGTTATTACAATTGTTGTGGAAACGTGGTTGTTGACACCATGCGCTGATGTTGTACGTTTTGATCAAACAATGTATTGGAATTATTCGTTTGAAAGAGTATTTGTGTAATTCTGTACCAGCCTCGCGGATCAGGGTGTGGACGTATCTGCTGATGAGGCTGAAGTCCACCTTTAACATTGTGTATTGAGCTGAACATTAGTCGGGGTGTGCTCACTCAGTGTTAGGACCTATAAAACCGAATAACTCGGATTCGCCCGAAGCAGAATCGGGAGGTCAGCGCCAGGTAGGAACAAACACTATTTGGGGCAACATAATTGCGAGTTGATCGAAAACCTTCAATGGTAGTATTTTATGAAGGTGCTCAGTCTTGTCCCTAGATTAATGTTTCAATAATGGGTCTGCAAGCAAATAGATATTTGGTTAACAATAGGTGTTTCTCAAAATTCAAATCTAAACTTCATCCAGTTATCTCAGCAACCGCTGACAATAATTTTCAATCCCTTGGTCACATTTATGAGCAAGTTGTAAATTTGGACACCTTCCCCCCCCACTCTGGTCCTTGCCATTCCCCTCCCACCCACACATTTAGTGCATCTCCCAACCTGCCACCATGCACTCTTAGTGGCTCTCCCACAGAGCAGCCATTCATGCCTATTAGGTTCTATTGTGATGAAGAACACACAGGCATCAACAGTGCAAAAAGGTTGTATTTAAGTTTAAAATGTGAATGTCTCTTAAAATATAAGAACAATTTAAATGTTAAAGATGACATTCATTAAGTTCTTACGTGTTGTGTCTCTTGTTGTGTCTCTTGTTGTGTCTCGTTGTGTTCTGCTGCTTACTGCCTCTTGATGGCTATTTCTTGTTGATAAAAATAGACAATTTTAATACAGAGAAAGTCAGCGGTCAAATTTTAAGAAGGAAATTCTGAGAATTTATCTCAGAAGTCATCATTCAACAAAGCACGCTATTAATGACAACATTCTCGGTCGATGTTCCATCCTTCAGGAAACCTTTGACATTTACCTTCATATTTCTGTTGAGCTAGTATGTTGGGCCGGAGGTACTGGTTTCCAGAGAGTTAGTATGACGTTTGTGGGCGGAATGTATTTTTGGGCTGGCAGCTGAGACACTGAGACCTGTACTGGCAGGGGGCATCAACGTGCTTAGTGTTGCTAAATACATCTGGAAGAGTTCTGTCCACAACTTCAAAGCGTTCTCTCCTAATCATTCATTGGACATTCATCCCAAACAATGACTCACTTGCCTCATGAAATGTGCCGGCTTCGAGTCCTTCTCGATGCTGCAAAATGTATCCTCTGCCACTTGGATGGGTATCTTGACTCGAGAATCAGTAGTTCTTCCACCTGGCATTAATGTAGCTGCTATCCCAGAGGATACTACAGCAATAGCCACATCACATTGACCTCTACCGTTTCCTGACATGATGTTGAAAAAGCAGCCTAAAGATAATTTCAGTTGTTAATGAACGATGAAGATTTTGTGCAAAACATTTTTTGAGGAGCGGGTTGGCAGGATGGATAGGGGGGTTGTAAACATCGTGCAGCCAAGGGAGCAGCACAGCTTCAGGCGGGGGTTCTCGTGAGCTGATGAGAAATGGGGTGGGGGGGGGGGGGTGTCCTCATGCTGGGGATGAGGCCGGCTTCAGTAGGAGGTGCACCCTATAGCCAGGCTGAGGGCAGCATCATGAGGTGGGGGATGTCAGTGGAAGAGAGGGGGCAGTGAGCGATTTACTCATGATCTGTTGACTCACTTACTGCCGCTGGATGAACTCATGCCTTTGGACTGACTGACTCTCAAAGCTTGTGGACTGACTGATGGCTGACTTCTGGCGTCACGTCTGACTTTTGTAAACTGAAAAATGTAACAGCTACATAGAGGAACAGCTTCTCCTGACAGCCATCACGATATTAAACATAACAAATAAGCTCTGAACTACGAAACACTATATTATTTGTACTATTTGTTGATCACACACACACTCCACCTCACACAGACTCACACACACACACACACAAACACAAACACAGGCTCACACAAACAGTCTCATTCACACACATAAACAGACTCATTCGCACACAATTCACACACATGCACACACAAACTCATTCACACTCACACACAGACTCTTTCACACACCACACACACACAAACACAAACACACACACACCCACGCACGGACGCACGCACACATTCTCATACACATATCACACACACACACACACACTCATTCACGGACACACACACACACACACACACACACACACACACACACACACACACACACACACACACACACACACACACACACACACACACACACACACATATACACACACACACACACACACACACTGACTCACTCACTCACACACACACACACACACACACACACACACACACACACACACACACACACACACACACACACACACACACACACACACACACACACACACAGATTTATCCTCCACCTCAAAACGCTGCCCTATTGATGGTAAATGTCGTGCAGCCAAGGGAGGGGCAGAGCTTCAGACAGGGTTCTCGTGAACTGCTGATTGGAAAGTGGTGAAATCATTGGACAATGTCAGCATGGATTTATGAAGGGTAAACCATGTCTGAAGAATCTTGTAGAATTTTTCGAGGATGTAACTAGTAGAGTGTATAAGGGAGAATCGCTGGATGTGTTATATCGGGACTTTCAGAAGGCTTTCGACAAGGTCCCACATAAGAGATTAGTATACAAACTTAAAGCACACGGCATTGGGGGTTCAGTATTATTGTGGATAGAGAACTGGCTGGCACACAGGAAGAAAAGTGTAGGAGCAAATGGGTCCTTTTCACAATGGCAGGCAGTGACTAGTGGGGTACCGCAAGGCTCAGTTCTGGGACCCCAGCTATTTACGATATATATTAATGATTTTGACGAGGGAATTGAATGCTACATCTCCAAGTTTGCGGATGACACGAAGCTGGGGGGCAGTGTTAGCTGTGGGGAGGATGCTAGGAGGTTGCAAGGTGACTTGGATAGGCTGGGTGAGTGGGAAAATGCATGGCAGATGCAGTATAACGTGGATAAATGTGAGGTTATTCACTTAGGTGGCAAAAACAGGAAAGTAGATTATTATCTGAATGATGGACGATTAGGAAAGGGGGAGATGCAACGAGACCTGGGTGTCATGGTACACCAGTCATTAAAAGTAGGCATGCAGGTGCAGCAGGCAGTGAAGAAGGCGAATGATATGTTAGCATTCATAGCAACATGACTTGAGTATAGGAGCAGGGAGGTTCTACTGCAGTTGTACAGGGTCTTGGTGAGAACACACTTGGAGTATTGTGTACAGTTTTGGTCTCCTAATCTGAGGAAAGACATTCGTGCCATAGAGGGAGTACAGAGAAGGTTCACCAGACTGATTCCTGGGATGTCAGGACTTTCACATGAAGAAAGACTGGATAGACTCGGCTTCTACTAGCTAGAATTTAGAAGATTGAGGGGGGATCTTATGGAAACTTACAAAATGCTTAAGGGGTTGTACAGGCTAGATGCAGGAAGATTGTTCCCGATATTGGGGAAGTCCAGAACAAGGGGTCACAGTTTAAGGATAAGGGGGAAATATTTTAGGACCCATATGAGAAAAACATTTTTCACACAGAGAGTGGTGAATCTCTGCAATTCTCTGCCAGAGATGGTAATTGAGGCCAGTTCATTGGCTATATTTAAGAGGGAGTTAGATGCAGCAATTGTGACTAAGGGGATCAGGCGGTATGGAGAGAAGGCAGGTACGCGATACTGAGTTGGATGACCAGCCATGATCATATTGAATGGCGGTGCAGGCTTGAAGGGACGAATGGCCTACTCCTGCACCTAATTTCTATGTATCTATGTACATCAATGCTCGCCTATAAATATCAGGGAGTGTGGTGTAAATATTTAGTGTTATAAATGTAAGATATCAACTTACTTGTATCTGCATGTCTATTCAACCAATCGTCTAATATACTTGGACCCATAAGTGGACAGTCCTGTGGACTGAAATGACTGTGGACTTCATGAAGAAACAGACAGCACACACTCCACTCACCATCAATGGCAGTGCAGTGTAGTCTGTGAAAAGCACCAAGTTCCTGGGAGTGCACATCACAGATGATCAGACATGGTCCACCAATACCATCTCCCTAGTCAAGAAAGCACAGCAACGCCTCCACTTCCTTCGACGGAAGAGGAGAGCCGACCTCCCCCCTTCTGCCCTCACCACTTTTTACAGGGGTGCAATTGAGAGCATTCTTACCAGCAGTCTCTCAGTCAGGTATGGCAGTTGCTCTGCTGCTGACCAGAAGGCACTACAGAGAGTGGTGAGGACAGCGGAGAAGATCACCAGATCACCCCAACATGCAATCCAGGACTTATACACATCTCGCTGTCGCAAGAGACCAACAAATATCATCAAAGACACCATCCACCCAGCACACAAACTGTTCACTCTCCTACCATCTGGAAAGCGCTACCGTAACATGCGGAGCAAAACCACCAGATTCAAAAACAGCTTTTCCCTCAGGCCATCAGGCTACTCAACACACTCGAGAAAATTCCATGAACGTTTAACTTTAACTCAATGTCTGCAGTATGCTATTTGCACTTTTCTATATTGCACCTTTATTATTGCACTCTAATAACATACCTCAAAATTTTACTACATTCTGGCACACTGTGAATATTTTAAATAATGTATATTGTCATTCTTATTGGTATATTGTCTGTCTGTGTTATAAATATTACTTGCACATTTGGAGCATGGGGAAACGTAATTTCAATCCAATTTATTTGAATTGACAATAAAGTTTACTTTGAACTTTGGACTTTGAACTTGATATCTTTTCACATAATCGCGGATTTGAAAGTATCTTAAAAATTGTTGGCATTCAAGTGATATTTCTCCTGTAGTTCTTGAAAAGAAGAGAGCGACCCCCTCTTACTCTACCAAATGAGGGAGATAGGAATTGTATTCCAAAATTAGATGTAGGCATATAGTTTAGTGAGTAATTGTGGGAAGTTTATTTTAAAGAAAGAGGAATACTTTCTAGTCACGTAAATTCCAAGATATCTGAACTGTCGGTAACAATTCTGAAAGGAAATTGTTGGAGTTGGGAAGGGTCTTGTTCTTTTATTGGCATGATTTCACTTTTATTCAAATTTATTCTGTATCCAGAGAAAGAACCGAATTGTTCTATAATGTTTAGAACTTTTGGAATACTAAATTGGGGATTATTAATGTATAAAAGTATATCATCTGCATATAACGAGATGCAGGGATATTGCGGAGAGTTGCAAGAATAACACTGTTGGCATTGGATGACGGGGGGGGGGGGGGGGGGGGGGGGGGGGAGAGGGGCGGAGGCGGGGGAGTTGGTTTTTGCAAACTACTACTGTTGCTTCAAATATAAAAAACTGCAGTTACAGAAAATGTAGAGAAGAAGGAGAAACATCTAAAGTGTTTGAAACACTCAGCAGATTGGGCATCTTTTGATACAGTCCCATATATGATAATGAACCCATCATTGCACATTCCACTGCGTTAAGCTTTTTTTCATTTTTACCAATACACGTTGTCCCTATTATAAAAAAAAAACAGTAATTCGTCATTGTGAAGGTCGCACGTAACAGTAAGATAACCAAATGTACTCAATTTAGCGGCTAGATTTTGTTTAAATGTAGAGAAAGAGATCAATAGTTGCATTAGTTACGGTCGGGATGTCGCACTGTTGAACACATATTTCGATATTTGTGGATTTAATCGGAGATCCTCCGCTCACAAATGATGATTGCAAGCAAGGTTTTCACTCTGTGATCCCGGGAGGAGTTGCAGCAGAATGAGAGAAAGAGAGAATGGATGCCTTGAGGATTTCGGGTTTGCACTATAGATTGCATTTTGTACATATTTGAACAATTAAATGAGAACTAACCAGTTGGGATTATCGGGTATGTGAGTATGAAGCTTACACAAATTATTGACCACTGTAGGATGACGTTTGTTTGAACTGAAGATGCTGGAAAATGAAAGGTAGACAACATTGCTGGAGAAGCTCAGCAGGTGAGGCAGCATCTTTGGAGCAAAGGATTAGGTGATGTTTCGTGTCGCGAATCTTCTTCAGACTGACGCGTGACTTTTGGGGCCATTTTTTGGGGCACGAATTTGTTTGTAATATTGCTGTATAATAAGGTCTGAAGAAAAAAGAGAAAATGGCGTCATACAGGAAACACTGCAAACAGTTGGAGCAGCATTTGATTACATTCCCAGTCCTGATAACGGAACATCCTCTTTTATCCTTCCACTGTTTTCTACATTGACTATTTTAATAAATAAAGACAATACACATTGTCTTTATTACATCGCAGGAAAATTGGTGGTCAATTGTACTTGGCCAGATCACACGCAACGGTAAGAATAGCAAATACGTTCGATCTAGATGTTGGGCGCAGTTTAAAGGTGCGGAGAGATCACCTGTCCGCAGCTGGGATAGTTCAGGACCAGATGTTGTACTATTAAATTTAGCTACGATAGAAGAGAATGTCTGCAAGAGAGCAAAGGATAATCCCTGGATGTTGAGGATGAATGAGTTGGGGAGCTGAGTGCTGAGAGGAACATATGTTTGGTCAGCAGTGAAATAGCTCAATATGTAACAGCACGGTGAAATTATCTTCTCAGTGAAACTCATATTACACATGCAGCATCGCAATTTTCAAAGTTCAAATCAGCTCTGCCCGCGAGATCTATGTCCTGGTGCAGTTCCTGTGACCTCCCTCGCCTCACTCATCTTTGTGGCCCTCGTGGTGCCTCCACCTACCTTGGAGGCGCTGTTGGCATGAACCCAGTTCACCCTCCAACCCAGGCATCTCGTAGCACCTGACGACTCCAGCTCTCTCCCGGTAATTCCGTCCGACAATCCTTTGTGCGGGTTTGGGCAGCGTCCTGTAGAGATGAAACGGATGATTCTCCTGTGAAGTGGGACTGGTGGTGAGAATGCAGACATCACCTGACATCATGGAAACCCTGCAGAGTCCAGGCCTGGGATAGAATCCTTCTATTCTGGAATGAAAACTCCAGGAATGTGCTGGAATGTGCCATGGGAGTAGTGGGAACCACAGTTTCCAGCGTAGTTGGGACGTTTGCAGTTGGTCCATTGAATGGTTCATTCCCCGTTCCAGCTAGTGGGGAATTTGGCAATGGTGGTGGGAAGCTTTTGTCCAGGGTGGCAGGGTTGTGCTAGGAATAGGGACAGCAGAGTGTGACAGTAATTACCCATCAGTGCGTATTGTTCCTCTTTTTCTGTCAGTTGAAGCCTCCAAACAGTTGAGGTGTGGATGTTGGGGAATGGCCGTGTTTGGTCTGGAATAGTGATACGGTGATCAGGGGGTTTGAATGTTTCGGGGATCAGGCACAAATGAGGAATTACTGTCTTGGAGAGATCAGACACAAATGAGGAATTACTGCCTTGTAGAGATCAGACAGGTGGATGACAGGTGTCAAGGTGGTCCCTTGTTTGGGTGTAGTGTTTTCCACATTTCTGCTGCACTGTAATGCTGTTTGATGGTTCACAAGGCAATGTATTCCTTCACATCCAATTGTCAACTGATGGTTATGTTAATATGGTTTATTCCAGAGCTACAGAGTTTGTGATCGGCTGTCGACATCATGGCTGAAGGTGGTAACGGGGGAGATGATTCACTGGCCTCCAAATCCAAGGAACCAAAAGGTTTGCGAGCCCTCTGTGACATATATACGATGCCCTGACAGTGCGCGTGCATTGACATGAGAAGTGAGGTTCACACGGAAGTGGGGATGTGGAAGTGGATTAGCTCAGAGGGTTGACATTTACAGGGACAGCACCGTAACAAATAAACATAGAAGCATAGAAACATGTGGGCGGATGCAATGAGTGTCTGATAAATAAGCACTCACATGATTTGAGTTGTCGCAAAAGTTAAGTCAGAATATCAGAGTCCAGGATCAGATTCTGCGCAGAAATGAACATTTGACAATATCCCCCTGTCACTTTCTCTACACTAATCCCATTTATGAGCACATAGTTTGTCGCCTACTATCCATTTACAGTTCTAATGGACATCCATGTGCTCCTACAAATTTGTGACATTATACATGCCTCCAACAACACTTCCGGCAGTATGCTCGAGATGGCAGCCACCACTGCTGAAATGTTCTTCCTGAAAAATCATCCTCCAAACCGCATTAAATCGATGTCCCTTGGTGTTAGCCAACTCTACTCTGGAGAAAACTATTTTGTGGACTATTTTCTCCATTGACGCTACTTTCATGATGGTATTCTGTGCCTCTATCAGATCACTGCTTCTCCGCCACAAGCACAATGAAGGACGACTTAACTCCCTTCAGTCTCTGGTGATCATTGAAATACTCATTTGCAAGCAATATCGTGAGGTAGCTCCGCTGCATATTTCGTCGTGCAAAGGCATAATTCCCACAGTATGGAGATCTGAATTGCACACACTCCACCAACTTAGAAACATAGAAAATAGGTGCAGGAGTAGACCATTCGGACCTACGAGCCTGCACCGCCATTCAATATGATCATGGCTGATCATCCAACTCAGTATTCTGTACCTGCCTTCTTTCCATACCCCCTGATCCCTTTAGCCTCAAGGGCCACACCTAACGCCCTCTTAAATATAGCCAATGCACTGGCCTCAACTACCTACTGTGGCAGAGAATTCCACATATTCACCACTCTCTGTGTGAAAAATGTTTTTTCATCTCTGTCCAAAAAGACACCCCCCTTATCCTTAACCTGTGACGCCTTGTTCTGGACTTCACCAACATCGGGAACAATCCTCCTGCATCTAGCCTGTCCATCCCCTTATGAATTGTGTACGTTTCTATAAGATCACCCCTCAATCATCTAAATTCTAGCGAGTGCAAGCCTAGTCTATCCAGTTTGTCTTCATATGAAAGTCCTGACATCCCAGGAATCAGTCTGGTGAACCTTTTCTGCGCTCCCTCTATGGCAAGAATGTATTTCCTCAGATTAGGATACTAAAACTGTACGCAATACTCCAGGTATGGTCTCACCAGGACCCTGTACAACTGTAGTAGACATTCCCTGCTGCTATACTCAAATCATTTTGCTATGATTTGTTCCAACTTATGGCATAATCAACTCCCTATAAATTTGTAACAAGGTCTCCCTGCACTTGCATATTATGCTGCAGCGAATGAAAATAATGGGAAATGTTGTCTCTGTGTGCTGCTGACTTTACGGATCTATAAATTAGTACATGCGTTTATCAGTGGACTCTAGGCCCTTTGTCATTCATGTAGAATATCCTGGTTTTATTTATCCCTCTACATGCCCTTATCAGGATTAAATTTAAAGTGTAATTTCTCCGCCTAACATGTTGACTAATCATCCGGAAAACTGGTGCAAATCCAGCCGTAGCAGCTTAAATGCATCGTCAAGTGACCATACTGATAACTGAAAGGCCAACATCGGTAATACTTGGAACAAAATAAGCAGATATAGATTGATCAAAGTAACAAGCATCCAAATTTGATATTAGATACCTGGCGATAACATAGCACCTGATTCTAGGGCAGCTTCATCCACATCAAATTCGTGGATAAACCTTTCAAAAGACAGGGGTGAATAGCTGTTCTCCCAATGTACCTTGTTTTAGTACTTGCCGTCTCTCTGTGTTACACTGTGCCATGGCTTGCTCATTTGAAATTGCTCTGTAATCCGCAATTAATATTTTTCAGATGTGAAATTAACTCGGATGACCAAGCTCTTCAAACGACTTTGGCCCATCGCATCACCAAGGAAAGATGAAAAGAATGCAGGACTAACAAGAGCAAAGCAAGATCAGATTGAGAGCAGTGCGTCAGTGGAACATGGACCGACCCCAGAGGAACGTGATAAAAGTCAATCCAGATGGAGTGGCATGGGAGACATGTTTTCCTGCTCTGATACTGACACAACAGGGGAAATCCATCGTGTTCAACGTTCATCAAAAGAAGAATCGTCGAGTTGCAACCAAGAAACAGGCGAGTAAAATGAGACGGGCTGGAGGCTGCAAAATGGGAAGCCGGATAGTAGTGGGGAGGAGAACAATATTCTTCTGCAGTTGTATAGGGCTCTGGTGAGACCATATCTGTAGTTTTGCGTACAGTTTTGGTCTCGTAATTTGAGGAAGGATATCCTTGTGATTGAAGCAGTGCAGCGTGGGTTCACGAGATTGATCCCTGGGATGGCGGGACTGTCATATGAGGAAAGATTGAAAAGACTAGGCGTGTATTCACTGGAGTTTAGAAGGATGAGGGGAGATCTTATAGAAACATATACACTTATAAATTGACTGGACAAGCTAGGTGCAGGAAAAATGTTCCCAATGTTGGGCGAGTCCAGAAACAGGGGCCACGTTCTTAGAATAAAGGGGAGGTCATTTAAGACTGTGACAAAAAACGTTTTCTCCCAGAAAGTTGTGAATTTATGGAATTCCATGGCACAGAATGCAGTGGAGGCCAACTCACTGGATGAATTTAAGAGAGAGTTAGATAGAGCTCTAGGGGCTAGTGGAGTCAAGGGATATGGAGAGATGGCAGACACGGGTTATTGATAGGGGACGATCATCCATGTTCATAATGAATGGCGGTGCTGGCTCGAAGCGCCGAATGACCTACTCCTGCGCCTATTTTCTATGTTTCTATGGTTCTATGTACTATTTCGCGGAGTCATACACTATCCCTTCCCTCAAGGCCCGTTCACCCCGGGGTAACTTATTGTCCCTTCACCGCGGCACATCCTTCCCTTAGCACACACTGACACCAGAAGGCCCGTCCTCCCCCGGGTGACTTACACACTGCCTTACCCTTCCCTGCTCACGTACTGTCCTACATCACGTACTGTCCTGGTTCTCAAAACTGATTGTAGGGGCGGGTCGGTGAAACTAGTGAAGAACATGTCAAGCAACAGAAAGGGACCCAATGTGATGAGGGAAATGGAGGCCCTCGTCAGCAAAAAAAGGAGACAAGAGTCAGTAATATCGCACGAGGATCGATTCTATCCCACCAAATTTGAGAGAGGATTGTGGTGCATACTTGTGAAAAAATCAGCAGGGCTATAATGATTCGCATGATGTGTCTAGCGATTAAGGAGAACCCAAAGAGCGTTACGTATATTAAGGAAACGAGGAGAGTGTACGGATGCCACCAGTGGTCAGCTATGTGAAGAGCTGCAGTAGTGTCTCCAAATTCAAATTTCGCCTCCCTATTTATCATGGAGAAAGACTTGAAGACGAAAATCTGGAGTATGGTGTACAATTTTGGTCACCCAATTATAGGAAGGATGTCACCAAAATAGAGAGAGTACAGAGGAGGTTTACTAGAATGTTGCCTGGGTTTCAACAACTAAGTTACAGAGAAAGGTTGAACAAGTTAGGTCTTTATTCTCTGGAGCGCTGACGTTAAAGGGGGGACTTGATAGAGGTCTTTAAAATTATGAGAGGGATAGACAGAATTGATGTGGACAAGCTTTTCCCTTTGAG
Source organism: Leucoraja erinaceus (assembly GCF_028641065.1). NCBI lineage: Eukaryota > Metazoa > Chordata > Chondrichthyes > Rajiformes > Rajidae > Leucoraja > Leucoraja erinaceus. The sequence goes on along the minus strand of NW_026575281.1, from coordinate 10,816 downwards.
AATAGGGAAGATTCATACAAGAGGACATGACTTCAGAATTAAGGGACAAACGTTTAGGGGTAACATGAAGATTCATTCTTCAGTTGAACACCTCCTGTTGTGGGAGGACAGGAGGTACAAATTTGCCGGATTTACTAATAGCTTATCAGCATGAACATGGGCATGGGCAGTAAGCATGAGTCCAAGTACGATCTCGATCCGAAACGTCACTTATTCGTGTCTCCAGATTACCGCTTAACCTGATGAATTATTCCCGCAATTTCTGTACCTTTCTGCACTAAACAACATCTTCAGTTATTTGTTTCTACATTTCAATCGTCCCTCTGAGTGATCAAAGCGTCAGCGTGTCCAGAACAAGGGAGGGACAAACCTGAGGGCATTATCTGCTCAACTTCATACATCGTCCCCCGTGCTCACCAAAGTGCTGCCGGTGCCCAGAGTTCCGGATGGTTGTAGTCGCAGCATTGTCCTATAGCATTTCCAATTACGGTTTGAACGCCGTCCTCGTCGTTTTTTCCCAGCAGCCGACAACGTTGCACGGTTAATTATTGAAACAAGATTAGTGGGAACACCATCAACAGTTCCGCAGGGTGGTTATATAGGTTTACTGCAACTGTAGGTCGCTTGCGACCGGGGTGGCTAAGCAGAGATTGGGAAGAGTGTGCAAAACACAATGTCTTTTCATTTCAAGTTATAACAGACCTTACTGTGTATGTGCTGCTTCTCACAGAGCCCAGACATGTGGGAACTCCTGCCGCCAACATTGCTGAAGATGCAGGCAGGCGAGGAGGACCGGCCACGTCAACATCTAAAAATGACACAGGTGTGGTTCACGCCTCTGTCAAATTTACGCATTGTATTAAGCGCTGACCACAAACCAAGTAAGATGGTACTGAACAGAGACAGCAGTAAAAGTTAACATGTCTATTACAATGCAGCCACGTGCCTGTCTGCTAGGTTAGAATAACTGTCGAGAACAGTTAGTCTAACATCGGTAGTGGGAAAATTGCTAGAGTCAGTAAATAAAGATGGGATAGCAGCGCATTTGGAAAGTGGTGAAATCATTGGACAAAGTCAGCATGATTTATGAAAGGTAAATCATGTCATACAAATCTTATAGAATTTTTCGAGAATGTAACTATTAGGGTGGATACGGGAGAACCAGTGGATGTGTTGTATCTGGACTTTCAGAAGACTTTCGACAAGGTCCCACATAACACATTAGTATGCAAACTTAAAGTATACTGTATTGGGGGTTCAATATTGATGTGAATAGAGAAATAGCTAGCAGACAGGAAGCAAAGAGTAGGAGTAAACGGATCCTTTTCAGAATGGCAGGCAGTGATTAGTGGAGTAACGCAAGGCTCAGTGCTGGGACCCTAGCTATTTACAATATATATTAATGATCTGGACGAGGGGATTGAATGCCACATCTCCAAGTTTGCGGATGACACGAAGCTGGGGGGGGGGGGGGGGGGGGGCAGTGTTAGCTGTGAGTAGGATGCTAGGAGGCTGCAAGGTGACTTGGATAGGCTGGGTGAGTGGGAAAATGCTTGGCAGATGCAGTAGAATATGGATAAATGTGAGGTTATCCAATTTGGTGGCAAAAACGGGAACGTGGACTATTATCTGAATGGTGGCCGATTAGGAAATGGGGAGATGCAACGAGACTTGGGTGTCGTGGTACACCAGTGATTGGAAGTAGGCATGCAGGTGCAGCAGGCAGTGAAGAAAGCCAATGGTGTGTTACCATTCATAGTAAAGCATTAAAGTATAGCAGCAGGGACGTTCTACTGCAGTTGTACAGGATCTTGGTGAGACCACACCTGTAGTATTGCGTACAGTTTTGGTCTCCTAATATGAGGAAATACATTATTTCCATAGAAGGAGTACAGAGAAGGCATAGAGTGAATTGCTTCATTAGCATATCATTCCATCACACCAGTTAATACCACACGTCAGTGTAATGATGACAAACTCAACAGGTAGAGCAATGTGTAACGCACAGAATGCAGCATAGAGGTATCTATCTATTGAAGCGCATTAGTTCCTTATACAATGTTGAATGTGCTGAGTTGAATCAGTTAGTACACGAGCTCATGGAAGGAACATTCAGACGCCCAATAACAGAGGGTAAGTTGCCCCCCAGTATGGTGTTCAGCGTTTTGAAGCTATTGTAATATTCTGTCCGACGGGAGTGGAATGAGCGGGGTGGAACACAATAAGATTATATCGACTCCCTTACCGAGGCAGCGTGATGGAGTCAGGGGCGTCGCTTCCAAGTGATAAACTGGGCAACTTCCACAATTCTCCGTCATTTCTTGCAGAGTTGTTACCAACTCAAGCAGTCATGCCAAGCGATAGTATGTTTTCTGTCGGAGGTCTTAACGGTAATTGTAAACTTGCTGAATTTCCTTTGCCTTCTGAGGAAATAGATGCGTTGATGGGACTGATTGCCTGCCGTTTCAATGCGCTTGGTCAACGTCACATCGTATAACCATATAACAATTACAGCACGGAAACAGTCCATCTCGGCCATTCTAGTCCGTGCCGAAGACTTACTCTCATCTAGTCTCATCTACCTGCACTCAGACCATAAACCTCCATACCGTTCCCGTCCATATACCCATCCAATTTATTTTTAAATGATAAAATCGAACCTGCCTCCACCACTTCCACTAAAAGCTCATTCAACAAAGCTACCAATCTCTGAGTAAAGAAGTTCCCCCTCGTGTTACCCCTAAGGTTATATGCCTTAATTCTGAAATCATCAGGATCATCAAGATCCTTGATAATAGCAACGACAAAAACTGGAAAGCTCTCAAACATTTCCACTCGGCTCCTTTAATACTCAGTTGGCCATTTACTGTACCCGCAAGCTTCCTGAATTCAATGACTAGCTTGTTCGACTCGGTTACATTAAGGGAGATGTTGTGAAGTTCTCTGTCTACTTCCTGTTCTAATGATAGGATGTGTCTTCTATCGGAAGAAATTATCTAACTAGAAAGTGTGTGACGGATGGTGATGCTGTCTCCATTGAAGGATAACATTTCAACAGGTGGAGCTTTCCGCCTGAAGGAATGTAGTGAGAAAAGTGGCCGTGATTACATGAAAACGTACAAAATAGATGCAGGAGAGGCCAGTCGACCCTTAGAGCCAGCACCGCCATTCATTGTGATCATGGCCGATCGTCTCCGATCAATAACCCGTGTCTGTCTTCTCCCCGTAGCCCTTGATTCCACTACCCCACAGAGCTCCATCTAATTCCCTCTTAAATCCATTCAGTAACTTGGCCTCCACTGCCCTCTGTGGCAGGGAATTCCATAAATTCACAACTCTCTGGGTGAAAACGTTTTTTTCTCACCTTAGACTTAAATGACCTCTCCTTTATTCTAAGACTGTGGCCCCTGGTTCTGGACTCGCCCCACATTGGGAAATTGATTCCTGCATCAGCTTGTCCAGTCCTTTTAGAGCAGTAATACACCCTATTTCAAAGACTGCTGCGCTGCCAACTCGAGCCGGTGCTGAGGGACGGATGGGGGCAGCGGGCGGATACAGATGCGGGAAGCCGGGGCTGGCGAGTGTTTGCGCGGCAGACGAGTCGCTCGCTGCAGTTCCGTCCATGGAGCACTCCGGACAGTGCAAGAGTCCCGGACCGTCTGAGGCGTCGGAAGCGTTGCACTGCTGCCGCGAGAGTCTCTGTGCCAAAGGGACAGCCTCTGAAAGGGAGACGGAGAGTGAGAGAGGGGAAGGAAACAAGGAGACATGGTGGAAAGGGATAGGGGTAAGAGGAGACAGAGGGGAGAGACAGAGGGGGGTGTTAATGGAGTTATAGAAGAAGAAGAGGGGTGGACAGAATCATACTTCTACAGTGCACTGATTTAACACGATTGTAACACATCAAAGTTCAAAAATGTCCTACCCTGGAAGGGGGACACCTTTATGCCTCAACCTCTCCCCACACGGTTGCTCCACTCCCTCACCGGGTCCTGCCAAGGCCAGTGGTCAGTGATCGCATAGCCCCTTTGAAAAACGCTCCAATCCACTTTAAAGCATATATATTCTATTCAAGTGTAAGTTAGAAGACTCGCTACGGTATGCATCATATTGCACAATTTCAAACTTAACAATGCAAAATGTCCGTACCTATGAACCCCCCCCCCCCCCCCCCTCCCTCGGGCTTGGTCTCTCGCAATGCTCTCACTCCCAACTCTTACCCAATGTTGTCAGCCCTGAGACTGTTGGCTTGGAATATGCAAATGCAAGGAATGGGGGGAGATTCATTATATGCTGATAGATCAGTAATGGTAGGTAGACAAAGGTGCTGGAGAAACTCAGCGGGTGAGGCAGCATCTATGGAGCGATGGAAATAGGCAACTTTTCGGGCCGAAACCCTTCTTCAGAGGTTGGGAAATGGGGGGAGGGGGAATAATAAAGGAAGAGGAGGAGCCACGGGGGCTGAAGGAGAGCTGAGAATGGGAGGAGACAGCAAGTGCTACCGGAAATTGGAGAAGTCAATGTTCAGGCGGCTGACGTGCAAACTGCGCAAGCGGAATATGAGGTGCTTGCTGCTCCTCCAATTTCCGGTGGTGCTCACTCTGGCCATGGAGGAGGCCCAGGACATAAAGGTCGGATTCGGAATGGGAGGGGCAGTTGGAGTGCTGAGCCACCGGGAGCTCAGGTTAGTTAATGCGGACCGAGCGGAGGTTTCACCGATGTAGATCAGCTGACATCTAGAGCAGCGAATGCAATAAATGAGGTTGGAGGATATACAGGTGAAGCTCTGCCGCACCTGGAACGACTGCTTGGGTCCTTGAATGGATTTAACGGGGGGAGATAAAGCGACAAGTGTAGCATCTCCTGCAAGGGAAAATGCCCGGGGAGGGGATGGTACGGCAGGGAAGATAAGAATTCACGAGGGAGTTACGGAGGGAGCGGTCTTTGCGGAGTGCAGACAGAGGGGGGGATGGGAAGATGTGGCGAGTGGTGGGGTCACGTTGGACGTAGCGAAACTGATGGACGACTATTTGTTTTATGTGACAGCTAGTTAGGTGGAAGGTGAGGACGAGGGGGATTCTGCCCTGAGTGGGGGGGGGGGGGCTGTTTATTAGGGGAGGGGATCCCCCGTTCCCTGCAGAATGAGGATATGTCAGATGCCTTGATGTGGAACATCCCATCCTGGGAGCAGTTGATCGAGGAATTGGGAGTAGGGGATGGAGTACTTACAGGAAGCAGGGTGGGAGGAAGTGTAATGTAGATAGCCATGGGAGGGTAGGTTTATAGTAGATGTTGGTCAGAAGTCTATCACCTGCGATGGAGATAGTGAAGTCAAGAAATGGTAGGGAATGGTGTCGAATGGAAGTTAGTGGTGAAGTTGATGATGTCAGTGAGTTGTGTGTGGTAGCACGAATGCAATTGTAGATATAGCGGAGGTAGATGGCGGGGATATGGCACTGTTACGTCTCGAACAAGGATTGTCCGAAGTGTCCGACAAAGAGGCGGGCGTAGCTGGGGCCCATGCGCGAGCCCATAGCTACGCCTTGTATTTGGAGGAACTGGGAGGAGTCAAACGAAACGTTATTAAGGGTAAGGAGCAGCTCCGCTAGGCGGAGGAGAGTATCTGTAGACGGGGCTTAGTCGCTCCTGGTATTTTACGAACTGACATTTTGGGCCGAAGGGCCTGTTCCTATGCTGTACTGTTATGTTCTGTGTTCACATTCGCGACCACCAGCTTCGCATTTGATGCATTATCCTTTTAATTTTTGTCGATGCTGACATGACCTCACCACCAGAGGTCATTCATCCTCTTCTTTCCTTGAGCATTTTTAAGGGATCGACACCTGTATCTGCATTTTCCTCACTGCTCCACTTCCCAGGCACTCATTTCAGACACTTACCCATGCCATCAAAGAAATGACAACACTTAAGCTTTGAAATCTTCTTTCTCACGTATTCTCATCCATTATTAAAATGAGACCCAGCAAAAGCCTCAGTAAGCGCACCTTGTCTTGGGCAGAATTTGTCTTTGGTACAATTCTTCAGCTTTCAGCACATTTCGTCTTTCTGCATATGTGTGATTCTTCTAAGTGCGAAAATACGGCTAAGCTAAGGGGGGGGGAGGAGAGAGAGAGAGAGAGAGAGAGAGAGAGAGAGAGAGAGAGAGAGAGAGAGAGAGAGAGAGAGAGAGAGAGAGAGAGAGAGAGAGAGAGAGAGAGAGAGAGAGAGAGAGAGAGAGAGAGAGAGAGAGAGAGAGAGAGAGAGAGAGAGAGAGAGAGAGAGAGAGAGAGAGAGAGAGAAGAGAGAGAGAGAGGAGGAGGATAGGATAGAGAGAGAGAGGAGAAGAATAATTTCTTCAGCTGTCTCCGTTTCCCTTCACAGATCCGAGCTCAGTGATTACTGAGCTCTTGGAAAATTGGGACGATTTCAAGCTATTGCAGTTGACGGAATTCTACCGCGACCGACTGGAACAGGCGATGGAAAGAGGGGTGCACGGGGTCAGCTCGTCGTTAACATTTCACAATCAATTCAGTGGACGAGAACATCTGGTGAGTGAGGGAGAATAGAATAGAATAGAATAGAATCGTTTCTTTATTGTAATTGTAACATGAGCCATGTACAACGAAATTTAAAAATGTCAGCCAGTCAGTGCATCATTCAAACATTTCTAAAAGCTAACGATACATACAAGGTAAAATATTAAATGATAAACAACTAAATAAATATCACGAAAATAGCACGCATAAACACCCAACCCTCCATCCTTCTGTCGAGTTCACAGTGTACCACAGTCCCTTAGTGTGTCTCGCCCCTGCGTTCCTTGGCGGCTACATTTAGTGCTTTTATAGCAGTGGGGTAAAAACTGTTTTTTAGTCTGTTCGGCCTTGTCCTTGTAGATCTGTACCGTCTGCCTGACGGCAACAGTTCAAACAGGGAGTGTCCGGGGTGGGAAATGTCCTTTATGATGCTCTGGGATTTTTTGGTGCAGCGGGAACTGTGTAAGTCCTCCAAGGTAAGGAGAGGGCAGCCGACAATCCTCTGGGCGTTGTCAATGGCCCTCTGGAGCGCTTTCCTCTGAGCCGCTGTGCAGCTGGTGTACCACACGCATACACAGTATGTTAGTATGCTCTCAATGGAGCACCGATAAAAGGACAGCAGCAGTCTCTGAGTGATGTTATTCTTCCTGAGCACCCTCAGGAAGTGCAGTCTCTGCTGGACCTTTTTCAGCAGCGCAGTGGTGTTCACGCTCCACGTCAGGTCCTCCTCAATATGGATTCCCAGGAAGCGGAAATCCGCCACCCTCTCTACACAGTCCCCTCTGATAGTCAATGGTACCATGTCCGTTTTATTCTTCCTGCAGTCTATTATTACTTCCTTTGTCTTTAAGGTGTTGAGGAGCATGTTATTTTTTTCACACCACACTGTCAGCTGCTCCACCTCATCCCGGTAGGCGTACTCGTCCCCCCCGGAGATGAGTCCCACCACCGTAGTGTCATCCGCAAATTTGACAATGGTGTTGCTGTGGTGGGCGGGGGTGCAGTCATGTGTGTAGATGATGTAGAGCAGGAGGCTCAGTACGCAGCCCTGTGGAGAGCCGGTACTGAGGCTGAGGGCCGTGGATGTATGATGGCCCACTCTGACTGCGACCCGACAGGAAGCTCTTTATCCCCGTACAGGTGGAGTGTGGAAGTCCCAAGTCCCCCAGTTTGTCCACCAGTTTGTGGGGAAGGATGATATTAAAAGCAGAGCTGTAGTCCACAAAGAGCATCCGCACGTAGCTCCCCCGCTGCTCTAGGTGAGACAGTGCAGCATGGAGAGCTGTGGCTACAGCGTCCTCTGTAGATCTATTTGCTCTGTACGCAAACTGGTGGGGGTCAAAGCTTCGGGGCAGGAGTGATGTGATATGACCCCGGACCAGTTTTTCAAAACACTTCATCACCACTGGAAAGGAGCGAGTTTGTGTTATTGACACCTCGCAGCACTGACCGGAGATCAGAACGCAGACACGTCGAGTGCAAAATAAAACACGCTCACGTATACAAGTTAAAGGAGAATTTGGCCTTTCTGCCCATAGAGTCTACCCCGCCTTTCAATCGTGGCTGATTTCTGCCTCCTAAACCAAATTTTCCTGCCTTCTCCCCATAAGCCTCGACACCCGTTCTAATCAAGAATGTATCTATCTTTGACAGATAAATATCCACCGATTGCATCCATAGTCCTCTGTGGTAATGTGTTCCACAGATTAACTATTCTCTGACTAAATAAGGTCCACCACACTTCCATTATAAAAGGGCGCCCTTTAATTCTGAGGCAATGACCTCTGGTTCAAGACTCTCCCACATTGCCATATCCACTCTATCGATGCATTTCCTTAAACTGTAAGTTTAATTGAGGCCCCGCCTCAACCTTCTAAACTACAACGAGTCGAGGCCCAGTGCTATCAAACGCTCATCATATGCTAACCCACTCATTCCTGGAATAATTATTGTAAACATTCTCTGGGACCTCTACAGAGCTAACTCATTCTTTCGCAGATACTCCAAATGCGTCATGACCAGCGCCTAATAAAACCTGGGCAATCCATCTCTGTTTTGTTGTGTATTCCTTTCCTCTGGATATAAATGTTAGCATTGGGTTTGCCTTCTTTACTACAGATTCGACTTGCAAATTAACTTCATGGGGGCAATGCACCAGCACACCACAGTGCTTTTGCACATCCTATTGTTTTTGATTTTCTTTCAATTTAGAAACAAATCTACGCCTTTATTCTTATTACCAAAATGCGTGACTCCGCGCATTGCTATACTGATTATCATCTGCATATGATCTGCTCCCTGTACTAGCCTATCCAAGTACTTCTACAGAGTCGTTGCTTCCTCTACACTGCCTGTCCCTCCATCTATCTTAGCATCATAGAAACATAGAAACATAGAAAATAGGTGCAGGAGTAGGCCATTCCACCCTTCGAGCCTGCACCACCATTCTATATGACCATGGCTGATCATCCAACTCATTCTGTACCTGCCCTCTCTCCATACCCTCTGATACATTTAGCTAAAAGGGCCACATTTAACTCCCTCTTAAATATAGCCAATAAACTGGCTTCAACTATCTTCTGTGGTAGAGAATTCCAGGGATTCACCAGTCTCTGAGTGAAAAATGTTTTTCTCATCTCGGTCCTAAAAGATTTCCCCCGTATCCTTAAACTGTGACCCCTTGTTCTGGACTTCCCCGACATCGGGAACAATCTTCCTGCATCTAGCCTGTCCAACCCCTTAAGAATGTTGTAAGTTTCTATAAGATCCACCCTCAATCTCCTAAATTCTAGAGAGTACAAGCCAAGTCTATCCAGTCTTTCTTCATATGAAAGTCCTGGCATCCCAGGAATCAGTCTGCTGAACCTTCTCTGCACTCCCTCTATGGCAAGAATGTCTTTCCTCAGATTAGGAGTCCAAAACTGTACCGAATACTCTATGTGTACATCAACACTTCCGCAGCTTTCCGGAGAATCCTCACTCTCCCAGAATTATCCTCCTGATTTCAATCTTCACCTCTGATCAATATTTGTCCTCTTCATTATATTCATTAACTTCACAGAGAGTCACTGATCTTGTTGATCGGGGAGAACAGGCCGAAAGTTCCAATCTTCTCCTGAATCTGGTGATGGAGAGAGGACCCCAGGCGCAGAGAGTGATGTGGGAATCCTTTGTGAAAATGCGGAATGCTGTCCCAAAGTTGGATAAATTACTGAAAGAAATACAGGAACAAGGTGAGATCTTTTCAGAGATGTGCTATTTAAAAATTCAAACATTGCATACTCTACATTCGTACAGGGTTGATTTTTATCAAACGTGTATATTCAAACAGGTACTGTTCCTTATGATCGAGTGAAATTCCCGCAAGATTTAACCACTGTACCCGGTTTACTAAAAGGTAAGGGATGACACTATGTTGCAGTATAATGTGGATACATGTGAGGTTATCCACTTTGGTGGCAAAAACAGGAAAGTAGACTATTATCTGAATGGTGGTCGATTGGGAAAGGGGAGAAGCAACGAGACATGGGTGGCATGGTACACCATTCAATGAACGTGGGCGTGCAGGTGCAGCAGGCTGTGAAGAAAGCGAATGGTATGTTAACATTCATAGCAAAAGGATTTGAGTATAGGAGCAGGGAGGTTCTACTGCAGTTGTACATGGTCTTGGTGAGACCTCACCTGGAGTATTGCGTACAGTTTTGGTCTCCTAATCTGAGAAAGGACATTCTTGCCATAGAGGGAGTACAGAGAAAGTTCACCAGACTGATTCCTGCGATGTCAGGACTTTCATATGAAGAAAGGCTGGATAGACTCGGCTTGTACTCGCTAGAATTTAGAAGATTGAGGGGTGATATTATAGAAACTTACCAAATTCTTAACCGGTTGGACAGGCTAGGTGCAGGAAGATTGTTCCCGATGTTGGGGAAGTCCAGAACAAGGAGTCACAGTTTAAGGATAATGGGGAAATCTTTTAGGACCGAGAAGAGAAAAACATTTTTCACATAGTTACTGGTGAATCGCTGGAATTCTCTGCCACAGAATGTAGTTGAGCCCAGTTAATTGGCTATACTTATGACGGTGTTACATGTGGTCCTTGTGGGTAAAGGTATCAGGGGGTATGGAGAGAGGCAGGTACAATATACTGAGTTGGATGATCAGCCATGATCATATTAACCATATAAACCATATACCAATTACAGCACGCAACAGGCCATCTCGACCCTTCTAGTCCGTGCCGAACACATATGCTCGCATAGTCCCATATACCTGCGCTCAGACTT
>NW_026575280.1:20000-56801 GCF_028641065.1 Leucoraja erinaceus | reverse complement strand
CTAGCTAACTCTCTCCATCCAGTGATTTGGCCTCCACTGCCCTGTTGCAGGGAATTCCACAAATTCTCAATTCACTGGGCGAAAACGTTTTTTTACACCTCAGTCTTAAATGGTCTTCCCTTTATTCTAAGACTGTGGCCGCTGGTTCTTCACTCACCCATCATTGGGAACATTTTTCCTGCATCTTGCTTGTCCAGTCCTTTTATAATTTTATATGTTTCTATAAGATCCCCCTCATCCTTCTAAACTCCAGTGAGTACAAGCCTAGTTTTTTCAGTCTTTCCTCATATGAGACCACACCTGGAGTATTGCGTACAGTTTTGGTCTCCAAATCTGAGCAAGGACATTATTGCCAAAAGTGCAGAGAAGGTTCACCAGAATGATTCCTGGGATGTCAGGACTGTCTTATGAAGAAAGACTGGATAGACTTAACATAGAAACATAGAAATTAGGTGCAGGAGTAGGCCATTCGGCCCTTCGAGCCTGCTTCGACTTGGTTTATACTCTCTAGAATTTAGGAGATTGAGAGGGGATCTTATAGAAACTTACAAAATTCTTAAGGGGTTGGACAGGCTAGATGCAGGAAGATTGTTCCCGATGTTGGGGAAGTCCAGGACAAGGGGTCACAGCTTAAGGATAAGGGGGATATCCTTTAAAACCGAGATGAGAAGAACTTTTTTCACACAGAGAGTGGTGAATCTCTGGAACTCTCTGCCACAGAGTGTAGTTGAGGCCAGTTCATTGGCTAAATTTAAGAGGGAGTTAGATGTGGCCCATGTGGCTAAGGGGATCAAAGGGTTATGGAGAGAAGGCAGGTACGGGATACTGAGTTGGATGATCAGCCATGATCATATTGAATGGCGGTGCAGGCTCGAAGGGCCGAATGGCCTACTCCTGCACCTAATTTCTATGTTTCTATGACAGTCCCGCCATCTCAGGGATCAATCTTGTGAACCTATGCTGCACTGCCTCAATCACAAGGATGTCCTTCCTCAAATTAGGAGACCAAAACTGTACGCAATATTCCAGATGTGGCCTTACCAGAGCCTTATACAGCTGCAGAAGAAAGTCGTCACTCCTGGAAAACAGTGCCCAGCATGCAGTGCATTGACAATTCTGCGCAGCTGCCCGCGAGGAGCAACGGCATTGTGACGTCATCCAGCTGGCTTTAGCAGTTAGATTTTATAAAGATCTAAGATTGGTGAACAATTTTAGTAAAAAAACTCGGGAGATAATGAACCAAATTTACAGATGAGGGGATTTTTGAAATCATGAGGTAAATCTCTACCGAAATATGTAAAAATGTCACCGTTACCGCGTCGGGTTTTCGAGGAGATGTGAATCAAAGAAAAAGTTCAAGCAAGTTCAAGTCCCCTCAACGCGCACTTGCGGGGGACTGCGGCGTCACACACGCACACTAACCACCCCACACACGTGCACACGCACGCACACTAACCACCCCACACACTTGCGCACACACACACACACTAACCACCCCACAGGTGCACACACACTAACCACCCCACACACTTGCGCACACACACACACACTAACCACCCCACACACGTGCACACACACTAACCACCCCACACACGTGCGCACACACACGCACACGAACCACCCCACACACGTGCACACACACACGCACACTAACCACCCCACGCACTTGCGCACACACACACTAACCACCCCACACACGTGCACACACACTAACCACCCCACACACGTGCGCACACACACGCACACGAACCACACCCACACACGTCCACACACACACACACGCACACTAACCACCCCACACACGTGCACACACACACACACACTAACCACCCCACACACGTGCACACACACACGCACACTAACCACCCCCACACATATACACACACACACACGTACTATACACCACACACATATACACTAACCACCACACACACGTGCACACACACACACTAACTAACCCCCCACACACGTGGACACCACACACACGCACACTAACACCCCACACACGTGCACACACACACTAACCACCCACACACAAGTGCACACACACACACGCACACTACCCACCCCCACACACGTGCACACTAACCGCCACTAACCACCACACGCACTAGCCCCCCCCCCACACACACACTACCCACCCCCACACACACACTAACCACCCACACACACACACACTAACCACCCCACACACATGCACACACACACACGCACACAAACCCACCCACACACACACACACACACACCAACCGCCCCACACACGCGCACACACACACGCGCACTAACCACCCCACACACGCACGCTAACCACCCCACACACGTGCACACACACACTAACCACCCCCACACACATGCACACACACACACGCACACTAACCACCCACACACACTAACTACCTCCCCACACACACACACACTAACCACCCCACACACGTGCACACACACGCACACTAACCACCCCCACACGTGCACACACACACACGCACACTAACCACCCCACACACGTGCACACTAACCCACCCCACACATGTGCGCGCACACACACGCACACTAACCACCCCACACATGCGCACACACACACACACACAGGGGGGTGGAGAAAGGGGGGTGACAGTGGGAGGGGAAGGGAGGTGGGGGGAAGGGGGAGAGAGAGAAGGGTGTGGGGGATGGGGAGATGGGCGTTGGGGGGGGGGAGCGTGGAGGATGAGAGAGGAGGCAGAGTGGGGGAGGTGGAAGGGGTAGGGTGGAGAGAGGGGGGAGGGTAGGGGGAGGGGGAGAAAGGGAGGTGGATGTGGACGAGATGGGGAGGGGCGGGGATTGGAGAAGGGGAGAGGCAGGAGGGGAGAAGGCGAGAGGGTTCAGAGGGTGGAGGGGTAGAGAGTGTAGCGGTACAGAGGGAAGGCTAACGAGAGAGGGGGAAGGAATGGGGGATTCTCTAGAGGGTGGGGGCAGAGACGGTGGGAGGGGCAGAGAGAGAGGGGCAGAAAGGGAGGGAGGGGCAGAGAGGAAGTTGGGACAGATAGAGGTGGGGGGCAGAGAGAGAGAGGGGCATGGAACATGGAAACCAGAGCAGGGACAGCGAGTTCGGAGGCAAAAAATTAACTGTGAGTCAGGGGGTTTACGTGGAAAAACTCAGGAAATAATTTACAGATGAAGGGATTTTTGAAATGATGATGTAAATCGCTATCAGAATATGTAAAAATGTCGCCGTTACCACGTTGGGGTTTCGTGGAGATGTGAATCAAAGAATAAGTTCAAGTTTGAAAACAAGATTTCGCACAAGCAAACATTCAGACTTTTACAAATTACTAGACCAAGGGGTCTAGACAGCCCCGTCAATGCGCAGTTGCGAGGGGCCCTGCGGCATCACACCCAACCCCTAACCACCCCCCCCCCCCCCACACACACACACACACGGGAGAGGGGTGGGAGGGGGAGAGGAGTGGGGGAGAGAGTGCGAGTGGAGGTGGAGGGGAAGGAAGAGGAGGAGCAGAAGGTGGGGTGAAAGGAGAGGTGGGGAGGTTGCGGGAGTGAGGGGAGGAGAGAAGGAGGGGGGGGGAGGAGAAAGAGGGGGGGATGTAGAGGACTATGCTGGGGGGGAGGTAGAGAGAGGGGGGAGGTAGAGAGAGGGGGGGGAGGTAGAGAGAGGGGGGGAGGTAGAGTAGAGAGAGAGGAGAGGGGAGATTGAGAGGAATGAGAAGAGGGAGGGGGATATAGTAGGGGGAGGGAGAGATAGAGGATGGGGGCAGAGAGATAGAGGAGGGGGAGAGAGAGAGGAGGGGTAGAGAGAGAGGAGGGGCAGAGAGAGAGAGAGAGAGAGAGAGAGGGGAGAGAGTGAGGGGGAGAGAGAGAGAGATAGATAGAGAGAGAGAGAGAGAGAGAGAGAGAGAGAGAGAGGGAGAGGGGGAGAGAGAGAGAGAGAGGGGGGAGGGAGAGAGGGAGAGGAGGGGGAGAGAGAGAGTAGGTGGGAGAGAGAGGGGGGGAGAGAGGAGAGGGGGAGGGAGGGAGGAAGGAGGGGGAGAGAGAGGCTAGGGGGAGGTGGGAGGGGAGATTTTGGGGAGAGGGGGGAGCGGAAGGGAGGATTAGAGAGGAGAGGGGAGAGAGAGAGAGGGGAGAAGAAGGCTGGGGGGGGAGGGAGAGGGGTAAGGGGGGAGAACGCTGAAAACATTAATATTTTGAAGCCGTTTTAAAAGGTTAATAACTGGACAAATATTGGTTGAAATGCGACAGGAAATATGTATCCGGTCGAGGGAGAAAATGTGAGTAGCGTGTGTGGCCAACACAAGCCTGGCTCACACATTTATCCAGAATGTTGAGACCAAAGAATAATATAGATTAGAGGAAACACTGGGCACTGGAAACAGGTGTAGGGGCGCTCGCCGGTGTGGGTGTGCTGGTGCCTCAGCAGCTTGGTTGTGTTGGAGAAACCCTTGCCGCACTGGGCGCAGGTGTACGGGTGCTCGCTGGTGTGGGTGCACTGGTGCGCCAGCAGGATGCTGGATCGGGAGAAGCTCTTGCCACAGTCAATGCAGGTGTACGGACTCTCGCCTGAGTGCACGCGGTTGTGCCGCAGCAGGCTGCTGTAGCGGGTGAAGCTCTTGCCGCACTCCGAGCAGTTGAAGGGGCGTTCTCCCGTGTGAACCCGCCTGTGGGTCTCCAGCTCGCTCGGGCTCTGCCATGCCTTGCCACAGACGTCGCACTCATAACGCTTCTCCTTGTTGTGCCCCGTCATGTGGTCCTCCATCGAAGCTCAGACCGCACACTGAGCAGATGGGGTGCTCACCGGCACATTGGCCGCCCTCAATGGCCGCTCACATCCCCGTCTCTCCTTCCACAGCAACGGCTCCTAAACCCTGCAGGAGGGGAACACAGAGGGTCATCATGGTGGCAAACAGGACATTACTATAACATATTGGGTGCGTTTATGGCGGATGAAAGCGTTATATATAATTCTGCTCAGCACACTGGCGCAGTACAGTTGCTGCCTCACCGCCAGAGACCCGGGCTCGATCCTGACTACCGGTGCTGTCTGTGCGAAGTTTGTACGTAATCCCCTTGACCTGCGTGGGTGTTTATTCCTTGGGCTCCGGTTTCCTCCAATATTTCAAAGACGTTCAGGTTTGTAAATTAATCGGCCTCTGCAAAATTGCTAAGTTGTCCCTAATGTGTGTGGGATAGTGCTAGTGTACGGGGTGATCGGTGGTCGGCACGGTCTCCAAGTGCCGAATGACCTGTTGTTTCCACACTGCATCTCTAAACTAAACCAAAGAAGGTTGTCGACTCAAAACATAACCCATTCCTTCTCTCCACAGATGCTGCCTGTCCCGCTGAGTTATTCCAGCACTTTGTGTCTATCTTCTCCACAGATTCTGCCTGACCTGCTGAGTTACTCCAGCACTTTGTCATAGAGTGATAGAGTGACACATGGTTGGAAAGAGGCCCTTCGGCCCAACTCGTACCCGCACTCCTAGATCCCTCGGCTCCACACATTCCCCCAGCGTCCCGCCATTCACAGTGAAGATCCTGCCCTGATTTGACTTCCTAAACTGCAACACCCTCCCCACCCCCAAACATCGTGACCTCCTCCCTGTGGCTCCCACCTGCTCCTTACCCCACTTTGCTTCCTCCCCCCTCCTCCCCACCAGGCTCCCTACCCCCTTCCTTGACTCACTTGACCCCTCTCACCCCCAGTTCCCTGCTCTCCATCACATCCCCCTCGGCACCAAACCCACTCCCCCTTGAATCCCTCCCCTCTCCCCCCTCTTTCTCCACCCTATCGTTCTCTCTCTTTCTCTCTCGCTCCCTCCCTCGCTCTATCTTTCGCTATCCCTCTCTCTCTCTCTCTCTCTCTCTTTCTCTCTCTTCTTTCTTTCTCTCTTTCTTTCTTTCTCTCCCTCTCTCTTTCTTTCTTTCTTTCTCTCTCTCCCTTCTCTCTTTCTTTCTTTCTTTCTTTCTTTTTCTTCTTTCTCTTTCTTTCTTTCTTTCTTTCTTTCTTTCTTTCTCTCTCTCTCTCTCCCTCTTTCTTTCTTTCTTTCTTTCTTTCTTTCTTTCTTTCTCTCTCTCTTCTCTCTCCCTCTCTCTCTCTCCCCCCCTCTCTCTCTCTCTCTCTCTCTCTCTCTATCCCCTTCTCCTTCTTCATCTCTCCCTCCTCGCACTCTCTCTCCTTCTCCATCCTCTCTTTCGTTCTCTCACCGTCTCACCGTCCAGTGCGGGCCGCCTCCATCTTGGGCCGGCGTATGCCGTCATTTCCGGGCTGAGGCCGCCCCGCTGTTCCGTCTCTCTGTCTGCGGGGCAACGGCCGGAGCCGTGCGTCATTTCCGGGCAGAGGGCCCGGGGGATGGGGGCGGGGTCCAGTGACGGGGACTGGGCAAAGAGGAGCCTAGAGTTCGCTCCTCAAGTATCTTTGGTGGCAACCGTTGCTAGGGCGAGATGGGCGGCTCCGATTGGCGGAGGGCGCTGCCTGTCAGAGGGGCGGGGCTACTGCGTGACCTATAGGACGCGATCACCTGCGGCGGGGACGAGTCTCTGATTGGTCGGACGCAAGGAGGGGGTGGGATTTGGTCCTCTGTGACGTTGCGGCCGGGAGAAGAAGAACCTGCTCCCATTGGTCGCTGGCGCTGCCCGTCCTGGCGGCGGGAGGCCGCGGTGCAGCGTCTCTGGTCCTCTGGCTGCAGCTCCCCCTGTCGGTTGAAGGCCGCGTTGCAAGGATACAAGGATGGAGTTAAAGGGAAAGAGTTAAAGTTAAGAAAGACCATATAACCAAGTCAAGTCAAGTTTATTTGTCACATACACATACGAGATGTGCAGTGAAATGAAAGTGGCAATGCTCGCGGACTTTTGTGCAAAAGACAAACAACAAAACAACCAAACAAATTATAAACATAATCATAACACACATATTCTTTTACATAATAACCATATAACCATATAACAATTGCAGCACGGAAACAGGCCATCTCGGCCCTACAAGCCCGTGCCGAACAACTTTTTCCCTTAGTCCCACCTGCCTGCACACCCTCCATTCCCTGACACCAGAATTAACAGGGCAGAAAGTGCAGGAACAGATAGTTGAGCAAGGAAAAGTGAAATAGGAATTTGTGGTGTGCCTCTGAGATGGAATCTTAGAACAGCTTGTATTGGAACCTACCAGGGAGAAGGCAAGTCTGGATTTTTAGTGTCATGCAATGAACCTGATTTGATAAGGGAACTCGAGGTAAAGGAGCCATTCGGAGGTAGTGACCATAATATGATCAGTTTTATTTGAGACGGAGAAGGGAAAATCGGAAGCATCAGTATTAGCCATGAGGGAGGAGCTAGCCAGAGTTGACTGGAAAGATACCCCAGCAGGGATGACAGTGAGCAACAATGGCAGGTATTTTATGGGAATAATATAGAAGGTGCAGGATCCGTTCATTCCAAAGAGGAAGAAAGATTCTAAGAGGAGTAAGAGGTGACCGTGGCTGACAAGGGAAGTCAAGGACAGTATAAAAATAAGAGAGTTGAAGTATAACATAGCAAAGATGAGCCATTTAAAGAGCAACAGAAAATAACTAAAAAGGCAACATGGTGAGAAAAGATGAGGTACAAAGGTAAGCTTGCCAAGAATATAAAGGAGGATAGAAAAGTTTATTTAGGTATGTGAAGAGGAACAATTTAGTTAAGACAAATGTGGGTCCCTTGATGACAGAAACATGTGAATTTATTATGGGTAACAGGAAATGGCAGATGAGTTGACCAGGTACTTTGGATCTGTCTTTACTAAGGAAAACACAAACAATCTCCCAGATGTACTAGTGGCCAGAGGATCTGGGTGATAGAGGAACTAAAGAAAATTCACATTAAGCAGGTAATGGTGTTGGGTAGACAGACGGGACTTAAGGCTGATAAATCCCCAGGGCCTGATGGTCTAAATCCCAGGGTACTTAAGGAAGTGGCTCTAGAAATTGTGGATGCATTGGTGATAATTTTCCGATGTTCTCTAGATTCAGGATTAGTTCCTGTGGATTGGAGGGTAGCTAATGTTATCCCACTGTAGGTCGCTATTGGCACCCAGACAACCGCTAATTTTGAGCCCTGGGGAGTCCAGACCTAATGGCCACAGTTTAAGGGGCAACATGTTCTGGCCCCGTTCGTCTTCACCCTGTATACTGCAGACTTTAATTATAAGTCTGACACATGCTACGAACAGAAATAGTAAGATTAAACGAGAACTTACCAGTTCGAAGTTTGATCATTATTTTATGAGGAGTAACGTTGAGGGATTACGTGAAGAACCCGCCAGGACGCATGCGTGACAGTCTTCAAAGCCACGGTGTGAAATCACAGATAACAGTAATGTCTGAACATAGTAAGATTAGAGAAGAGGATACCAGTTGAACTTTATAATCAAGGGTGGGAGCGGAGGGCACGTAAACCCTCAACGTTACTCCTCATAAAATAATGATCCAACTTTGAACTGGTAAGTTCTCGTTTAATCTTATTATTTTACTTCAGAGTCACGTTAGTGACTATGTGAAGATTTCAAAGCTCTGTGATTTCATGCCGTGGAAACGAGTCCATGCATCATATCTGCCTTAATTGACTAAGGGAGGAATTGTGTTAACTTGTTTAAACATGAATCCGACATTGAAATCCATGATAAATTTATTAACAACAAATTATAGCCCCTATTTTATGGGGTGAAATCATATTACAGATTGATTCTGCAAAATTCCAGGTTTAACCAGGTTTATGGTAGAATTGTTGGAACGTTTTTTCCCTTGACCGTCCTGCTGTCTCCAGGATTTGGTCCATCGGTACGTCCAACTCCATAGCTGCCAATGTAGCTGCAGCCTTGGTGGAATGAGATTTGAATATGTTAGTATCCACCCCAGCTGTTGTTAAAACCTGTTTCAGCCATCTGGAAATAGTTTGAACCGATACTTTTTTGTGGGGTTGCTTGTGGCAGATTAGTAGTGCCATCTCATTGCCTCTGATGTTTTTGGTGTTCTCCATATATAACAATAACAATAAATGTCTTATTATACAGAGACGATCATCTATAGGGTAGGCCCTAAATTCTATTTTGTGGCCTGATGATCCCGGTCTGTTCTGTTTGACTAATTCGTGAATATGAAAAGTTATATTTCTTGTTGAAGAAGTCATATTGTCCAGCATTAACTTATGTAAAGACTGTACCCTTTGTGCTGTGACCAAAGCCAACAGCATGACTGTTTTATGCATCAGTTTTTGCATGGATAGAGCTGTTTCTGGAGACCAGTTCCTTAGCAACGTTAGGACAATACTCACATCCCATATTTGAGAGTACCTGGTTCTTGGGGGATTGATATTAAAAATTGCCCTCATAAGTTTGGTTACCAGGGGGTGAGTCGCAACAGAATGGCGCTCTGATCCTCGCCATAGATATGCTGAAAGGGCACTTCTGGTCTAGTTAATGGCACTGTAACTGAGCCCCTCATCATAATGGAGGCCTGCCAGGAATTCCAGAACAGACGTTATGTTCATCGAGCTGTAAGTGATGTTGTTTCTGTGACAATATATCTCCCATTTCCTGATGTATACCAGATATTATTTTTTGGTGGATTGCTTGTGAGCCTCTGAGAAAATGTTCAATGTTCGGTCCGTCAGTCCCAGTTCCAGTAGAGGTTTCTTTAGACTCTACAAATTAATAAGTTTGTTGTTTTATGACATGGATGGCTATCCCCAGTTATGGGATGAACCAACAAATCTGGTTGTTTCAGAATGGTGATACATGGTTCTAAGACCTTGTTGAGTATCACAGGGAACCATGGTTAAGTAGGCCAATCGGGCACTACCAAAATACCAGACGCCGAGTCTTGTTGTATTTTGCGTAATACCCAACTGATGAAGCAGAAAGGAGGGAATGCATAGAAAAACAATTTCCCCCAATACAGCGAAAAAGCATCTATTGCTGATGCCCCAGGGTCTGGTTCCCAAGAAACATAGTTTGGTAACTGGTGATTGAGTCTAGATGCAAATAGATCGATATCTGGTGTTCCATACCGTGCTACAATTTCAGCAAATACTTTTATATCCAATGTACAATGTTCTCATTGAATTTGCGTGACCTGGTGTCTGCCACTGAATTTAGGTTACCTGGTAGGTAAGTAGCTGATATCCAAATATTTATCTGGATACACCATTGCCAAATTGTATTAGCCAGATTGTCACATGATGTCGATTTGATTCCACCCATATGGTTAATACATGCCACCATGGTGGTATTGTCAATCTGTAGTCTAACATGCTGGTGATATATTCCAGAACAGTATGACTTTAGGCCATAGAACGCACCCAACATTTCCAGGTAGTTTATGCCAAGTGTCTGTAGTAATGATGCCTCCTGTGCATTCCATCTACCTCCACAGCTGGAGATGGAATTGGTTGCGCCCCAACCAAGCACACTGGTATCAGTTTGTAGCACCACTGAGGGGTTACTGATAATAATAGGGCTGGAACAATGCCGAATGTTATCCCTCCACCATTTTAATTCCATAATTGCTTTGATTGGTAGCTTCATTGGTCTGTCGAAATGACCAGCATTAATTTTGAGTGCTTGTATTTTTGCCCTTTGTAAATTTTGATAATACAAAGGTCCAAATTCTGTGGCTGGAAAAGCAGCCACTATTTTGCCAATCACCCTTGCTACCAATCTGATAGATGGTTCACTGATGTCAATGAGGTTGTTGCAGGCCTCGGTTAAGACTGTAGCCTTGTCCTTTGGTAAAGTCACCGACATGTGAACTTAGTCAATAGTGAACCCCAAATAATCCATTATGGTGGAAGGCGGTAGTTTAGATTTAACTGGATGGATGATAAACCCCAGTTTCTCAAACAATTGTTTGGTGGCTGATACAGCTGGTTTGGCTAATTCCAAAGTTTTGCCCACAATCAATATGTCATCTAGATAGGCCATGATCATATGATTTTGTTTCCGAAGAAACGCTATGTCTGGTTTCAAGATTTTTGTAAACAGCCTGGAGGCTGTTGTTAATCCATTTGGTAGAGCTCTATACTGCTAGTGCTGCCCCATCCAGTTTAATTTTAAATAACGTCTGTGGTCAGTCCGTATAGGCACTGAATAGTAAGCATCTTTTAAGTCAAGTTCAAGTTCAAGTGAGTTTATTGTCATGTGTCCCTGTATAGGACAATGAAATTCTTGCTTTGCTTAAGCACACAGAAAATAGTAGGCATTTACTACAAAACAGATAAATGTGTCCATATACCCTGATCTAAATATATACACACATGAATAAATAACTGGTAAAGTGCAAATAACAGAAAGTGGTTGTTAATAATCAGAGTTTTGTCCGAGCCAGGTTTAATAGCCTGATGGCTGAGGGGAAGTAGCTATTCCTGAACCTGGTTGTTGCAGTCTTCAGGCTCCTGTACCTTCTACCTGAAGGTAGCAGGGAGATGAGTGTGTGGCCAGGATGGTGTGTGGGTCTTTGATGATACTGCCAGCCTTTTTGAGGTAGCGACTGCGATAAATCCCCTCGATGGAAGGAAGGTCAGAGCCGATGATGGACTGGGCAGTGTTTACTACTTTTTGTAGTCTTTTCCTCTCCAGGGCGCTCAAATTGCCGAACCAAGCCACGATGCAACCGGTCAGCATGCTCTCGACTGTGCACCTGTAGAAGTTAGAGAGAGTCTTCCTTGACAATCCGACTCTCCGTAATCTTCTCAGGAAGTAGAGGCGCTGATGTGCTTTTTTGATAATTGCGTTAGTGTTCTTGGACCAGGAAAGATCTTCAGAGATGTGCACGCCCAGGAATTTGAAGTTCTTGACCCTTTCAACCATCGACCCGTTGATATAAATGGGGCTGTGGGTCCCCCTCCTACTCCTTCCAAAGTCCACAATCAGTTCCTTGGTTTTGCTGGTGTTGAGGGCCAGGTTATTGCGCTGGCACCATGTGGACAGTTGCTCGATCTCTCTTCTGTACTCTGACTCATCCCCATCAGTGATACGCCCCACAATAGTGGTGTCGTCAGCGAACTTGATGATGGAGTTCGCACTGTGGTTCGCTACGCAGTCATGGGTATAGAGTGAGTACAGCAGGGGGCTGAGCACGCAGCCTTGAGGTGCTCCCGTGCTGATTGTTATCGAGGCTGACACATTTCCACCAATACGAACAGACTGTGGTCTGTGGACGAGGAAGTCGAGGATCCAGTTGCAGAGGGATGCGCAGAGACCCAGTTCTGCGAGTTTGGTAACCAGTTTGGAGGGGATGATTGTGTTAAATGCCGAGCTGTAATCAATGAATAACAGCCTGACATATGAGTTTTTGTTGTCCAGTGCGGAGTGGAGGGCCAGCGAGATCGCATCCACCATTGATCTGTTGTGGCGGTAAGCGAACTGCAGTGGGTCCAGGTTTTTGTCGAGGTAGGAGTTGATTTGCTCCATGATCAACCTCTCAAAGCACTTCATCACCACTGGCGTTAGTGCCACTGGTCGATAGTCATTGAGGCACGTCACCTTACTCTTCTTGGGCACTGGTATAATTGATGCCCTTTTAAAGCAGGTGGGGACCTCAGACCGCAGAAGTGAGAGGTTGAAAATGTCCGTAAAAACTCCCGCCAGTTGGTCCGCACAGGTTTTTAGAACACGACCGGATATACCATCAGGTCCAGGCGCTTTTCGGGGGTTCACCCCTCTGAAGGATTTCCTGACATCGGGCTCTGTGACTGAGACTGAAATGCCATCACAGCGAATGGGGGATCGGGAAGGCACATCAGTATTCCCCCTGTCAAAGCTTGCGTAAAACGCATTGAGCTCGTCAGGGAGTGATGTTACACCGGCATTCGAGCTGCCTCCTGGTTTTGCCTTGTAGTAGGTGATTGCATTCAGACCCTGCCACAGCTGCCGAACATCTGTCTCGACCTCCAGTTTGGAGCAGGTCAATTTTGGCCTTTTTGACGGCCTTAACAAGGTCGTATCTGGTCTTCATGTAGACCAGCCATGTAGGTCTTCATGTAGACCAGTCGATGCTAGCTATGAAGTAGCCTACGGAAATCAATTGTTTGGCAGTAGCAAAGTTTTCCATTTTAAAATGAATATATTGCACATATGTATTCAAGTTGGTCAAATCTATGATGATGCGACAACCACCATCTTTTTTGTTTTTGGTGAAGATATGAGACACAAATTCCAGAGAATCGTGTTGGGTTTTTTCAATTACCCCCTTTGCGTGAAGTCTCACCAGTTCAGCATGTGCTTCTAATTTTTCTTTTCATGAAAGTACGAAGTTCGGTTCGGTACACGCTGAACTGGGGGGCTATTTTTGTGTACAAATTCAATGGTATATCCCTGGATACTGTTTAGGATATAAGTGTCTGTTGTGAATGCACTCCATGCCTCCCAAAAGAAGTGTAATCTCCCACCGATATGTGAATTATCCACACTTCCTATAATTTGAAAGGGACCAGACCCACCTACCTCCATGGTTACCAGTGGAAAGTTTACTTCTTCCTGTGTGGTCTTCGAGGAGGTTGAGGCGCCGGTGTCCGGGTTTGGGTTTGGGGTTTGCGCATTTTCCACGAAGGCCGGTCTGGGCCATGGCCTAAAAAAGAACGCTGTCCTGTATGCCCGGCCTTTGAGCTTTCACCAGCTTCTCCTGTTCTACTGGTGGGTGCGTAAGGGTGCTGTCTGTGGCTGTGGGAGGTCCTTGCTGTTGTTGCCTTTATGAGGCCCAGGGTTTTTGCCTCTACATCGAGCTCCTTAACCTGCTTGGACAGGTTTCCACCAAATAATAATATTGGTGGCTTTGTGTCTCCAGGTTTGCACAGGCCTGCAAATTTTGGATTTAAGGCAGATCGGATGGCACTCTTTCTGATACTATTGATTTCATACTGCGTATAGCAGAATAGTGCCAGTGCATCCTGTTGTTCTTGCGACATTTCTTTCCCATCCACTGTGCGAGCGAATGCTGTGATCCCTGTTGTTAGTAGTTTTAGTATTCTCTGGAGCTTGACATCCATGCTTCTAACTGCTGCTCCGACGTGTTTCCAGATACAATTATTCACGACTGGAACATTCAGGGATACGCAATTTCCTGGGGCCAGATATTTGGCAGTGGTGTCCATCACAGCCTGTTCCTGTAGTTGCTTGAATGACAGGACATTAATGCTGGCAGCTAGTTTCTATTCTAGGTTTTGTCCAGTTTGATCCGGCTGTATGTAGTTGGACACCATGTCCAGTAGATTTTCACCTTCCTGCAACCCCTGCACACTTGTAGTTTGTTCAGCAAACCCCTCTTCGGGGTCAGCCCAGAATTGACCCCCAGTACTCCCCTCTGACGAGGGAGCTGCACTGTGCAGCCCTACGTAAGGTGACTAGACTCCATCTCCCGGAGTCTGTCACGTTGGAGCATTTGCTCCATCCGGCTCCAGCGCGCACGGTCACTGGCCACTCGCGGTTCCTCAAAGTCACACTCATCTGAGTCAACGTCTCTGTTTCTTTTTCTTTTTGCCTTCCCGCCCGGCCGCGGTGTTGATCTGGCCGGTGCAGGGGCTAAGTCGGGCACAGCTGATCCCATTACAGGTGATTCCTGTGCCAACGGCCGCTGCTGGCTGCCCGTAACTCCGCGGTCCTCCGCTTTGTCGCAGCTCTGGTTGACTTTTTGGATTTGTCCATCTTTTCCCCACCTGTGAAACTGTATGGGAATAATAATGACCGCAGAGTAACCACTTACCTGTCGGTCCCGGCTTTTAAACTTGCCGCTGCAGGGGAACGTCCTTCCACCCCGCCTGTCCTTTCGCAATGCTTGTAGCGATATGATACGCATGCGTCCTGGCGGGTTCTTCACGTAGTCACGTGACTCCGAAGTAAAATATTCAGATGACACTGCGATTGTGCCATGTGTAAGAACGGGCCTGAGGAGGAATACAGGAACTTGACCAGTGCCTTCTAGAAACATAGAAACATAGAAATTAGGTGCAGGAGTAGGCCATTCGGCCCTTCGAGCCTGCACTGCCATTCAATATGATCATGGCTGATCATCCAACTCAGTATCCCGTACCTGCTTTCTCTCCATACCCCCCGATCCCCTTAGCCACAAGGGCCACATCTAACTCCCTCTTAAATATAGCCAATGAACTGGCCTCAACTACCCTCTGTGGCAGAGAGTTCCAGAGATTCACCACTTTCTGTGTGAAAAAAGTTCTTCTCATCTCGGTTTTAAAGGATTTCCCCCTTATCGGGAACAATCTTCCTGCATCTAGCCTGTCCAACCCCTTAAGAATTTTGTAAGTTTCTATAAGATCCCCTCTCAATCTCCTAAATTCTAGAGAGTATAAACCAAGTCTATCCAGTCTTTCTTCATAAGACAGTCCTGACATCCCAGGAATCAGTCTGGTGAACCTTCTCTGCACTCCCTCTATGTCAATAATGTCCTTCCTCAGATTTGAAGACCAAAACTGTATGCAATACTCCAGGTGCTGTCTCACCAAGACCCTGTACAACTGCAGTAGAACCTCCCTGCTCCTATACTCAAATCCTTTTGCTATGGAAGCCAACATAACATTCGCTTTCTTTACTGCCTGCTGCACCTGCATGCCTACCTTCAATGACTGGTGTACCATGACACCCAGGTCTCGCTGCATCTCCCCCTTTCCCAATCGGCCACCATTTAGATAATAGTCTGCTTTCCCGTTTTGCCACCAAAATGGATAACCTCACATTATACTGCACCTCTGTACCTGGAGTATAGAGAACTGTCTCATCCTGAACATAACTAAGACTAAAGAGATGGTGATTAACTTTGGCAGGTCCAAGCTCTCCCTTCAGCCAGTCAACGCTGCAGGGGCTGACATTGAGGTGGTGCAGACATATAAATACCTTGGAGTGTACCTGGATAACAAACTGGACTTGTCTCTTAACTCTGACGCACTCTACAAAAAAGGCCAGAGCAGACTCGTTTTCTTCAAAGGCTCAAATCCTTCACTATGCACTATGATATGCTGCACATGTTTTACAACACTGTGGTTGCAAGTGTTATTTTCTACGCTGTTATCTGCTGGGGTGCAGCATTAGTGTAAAAAACAACAAGAAGACTCGGAAGAGGACTGAGTGCTCTCCACCATTGTTCTGCTCTACTGCAGCTGCTCGCCCCTTAACCCCCCCCCCCCCCCACACACTTATTTGAGTCATGAGTCATGAGTATATTTAATTGTCATTTGGACCCCTGGAGGTCCAAATGAAATGCCGTTTCTGCAGCCATACATTACACACAAATAGACCCCAGACACAACATAATTACATTTTACATAAACATCCATCACATAGCTGTGATGGAAGGCCAAATAAACTTATCTCTCCACTGCACTCTCTCCCCCCCGATGTCAGAGTCAAAGTCAAAGCCCCCGGCTGGCGATGGCGATTGTCCCGCGGCCATTAAAGCCACGCCGGGTGGTTCGAGGTCGCACACCGGCTCTTGGTGTTGGAGCCCCCGGCGTGCGCTCGCAAAGTCCTGCATTCCAAGCTGCGCGGGGCAGTGGTGCTAAGCCCTGCTCCAGGAGCTCTTCGACCCCGCAACTCGGGCGGGAGAAGTCGCCGTTGCAGGAGCCCCGAAAAGCGGTCTCCCTCCAGGGAGCCGCGGGCTCCCGGTGCCGCCGTCCGCAGACCCACAGCAGCAGCGACAGCAGCAGCAGCAGCGGCAGCAGCGGCAGCGCTCCTCCACCGCCCCACCCGCTCCGGTCTCGGCCAGCTCTGCAGAGGCCGCTGCTGACCAGGGTCGCGCCGCCTACCGGATCTGGGATAGTGTCTGGGATAATTTATTTAATTACTTACTTATTTACTGTTATTAGCTTTCAATACAATCATTCCGGACATTCTCATTGGTAAACTGGTCACTCTCGGCCTCCCCACTCTCACATGTGCCTGGATAAAGGATTTCCTCACCAACCGGCCCCAGACTGTGAGACTCGGCCCCCACCTCTCCTCCACTCGCAGGTTGAGTACTGGCTCCCCACAGGGCTGTGTGCTAAGCCCCTTATTATACTGTCTCTACACCTACGACTGTAGTCCGGCCCACAACAACAACCGCATCGTCAAATTTGCTGACGACACTACTGTAGTCGGACTTATTTCAAAGGGAGACGAGGCAGCCTACAGAGAGGAAGCCCTGAAGTTGACAACCTGGTGCTCAGAAAACAATCTGGCTCTGAACACCAGGAAAACAAAAGAGCTCATTGTCGACTTCAGGAGGCACAGCACCGACTTAGTCCCCCTACACATTAACGGCGAGTGTGTGGAGAGGGTCAACACCTTCCGGTTTCTCGGCGTCCATATCGCTGCTGATATCTCCTGGACAGACAACACGACAGCGGTCATCAAGAAGGCTCAGCAGCGGCTGCACTTCCTGAGGGTCCTCAGGAAGCACAACCTGGACTCTAACCTGCTGCTGACCTTCTACCGCTCATCCATCGAGAGCCTGCTGACATACTGCATTACAGCATGGTATGGCAGCTGCACCATGGCAGACAGGGAGAGGCTTCAGAGAGTAACCAGGACAGCGCAGAAGATCATTGGTTGCCCTCTCCCCTTCCTGATGGATATCTACACCTCCCGCTGCCTTAGCAGGGCAAAGAATATCATCAAGGACAGCTCCCATCCTGCGTTTGGACTGTTCGACCTGCTGCCATCTGGAAGGCGCTATAGGTGCATCAAATCTAGGACAAATAGACTCGGGAATAGTTGTTTTCCGAAAATTATAACTACTCTTAATTCAAATTCACACATGCACTGACTTCACAGCCCAACACTCGGACTTCCATCTGTATATATGTATATAGTGCCGCAGAATTGTGCACCTATCCCCCCCCTTCTCCCTTCTGTTTTTGTTTTCTGTTTCTTGTTTTTTGTACTAAATTATATGTATGCACTGAGTACGAGCAGCTTTTAATTTCATTGTACATGTATAGTGACAATAAATGGCATATCTATCTATCTAGTTTTTTATTTTTTTTTTTTTTTTTTTTTAGCACTTTTTGTTTTGTTTATCTTACCATATTTGTGTGGATGTGTATGTATGTGAGTGTTGTTTGTCCCCGTTTGGTTCCGACCTGACTCGGGTGGGTTGAAGGTGGTAAGGGTAAGGGCTTTGAGGGTCGCTTACATACTGTTGCACAATTATGCCTTGACTGTCACTGTCTGTTATCATTGTATGTATGCAAATTGCTGTAAAATTCAATAAAAACGATGTAAATCAAAAACAACAAGAAGTTGGACAAACTGGTTAAACGAGCTAGCTCAGTGCTGGAGGGGAGAGTGGACTCTGGGATGGATGTGTTTGAGAGGCGTATGAGGCGCAAGGTGCAGGACATCCTGAAAAACCATATAACCATATAACCATATAACAATTACAATACGGAAACAGGCCATCTCGACCCTTCTAGTCCGTGCCAAACACGTATTCTCCCCTAGTCTCATATACCTGCGCTCAGACCATAACCCTCCATTCCTTTCCCGTCCATATACCTATTCAATTTATTTTTAAATGATAAAAACGAACCTGCCTCCACCACCTTCACTGGAAGCTCATTCCACACAGCCACCACTCTCTGAGTAAAGAAGTTCCACCTCATGTTACTCCTAAACTTCTGTCCCTTAATTCTCAAGTCATGTCCCCTTGTTTGAATCTTCCCTACTCTGTGGGAAAAGCTTATCCATGTCAACGCTGTCTATCCCTCTCATCATTTTAAAGACCTCTATCAAGTCCCCCCTTAACCTTCTGCGCTCCAAAGAATAAAGCCCCAACTTTTTCAACCTTTCTCCATAACTTAGTTGCTGAAACCCAGGCAACATTCTAGTAAATCTCCTCTGTACTCTCTCTATTTTGTTGACATCCTTCCTATAATTAGGCGACCAAAATTGTACACCATACTCCAGAATTGGCCTCACCAATGCCTTGTACAAATTTAACATTATATCCCAACTTCTATACTCAATGCTCTGATTTATAAAGGCCAGCACACCAAAAGCTTTCTTTACCACCCTATCTACATGAGATTCCACTTTCAGGGAACTGTGCACAGTTATTCCCAGATCCATCTGTTCACCTGCATTCTTCAAGTCCCTACCATTTACCATGTACGTCCTATTTTGATTTGTCCTGCCAAGATGTAGCACCTCACACTTATCAGCATTAAACTCCATCTGCCATCTTTCAGCCCACTCTTCCAACTGGCATAAATCTCTCTGTAGACTTTGAAAATCTACTTCATTATCCACAACCCCACCTATCTTAGTCTCATCTGCATAATTACTAATCCAATTTACTTCCTTGAAAACCAGACGCAAAAACGCGTAGATTTTTACAATTTCGGTAGGGATTTAACTTATGATTTCATAAATGAACTCGTCTCTAAATTCGGTCATTTATTTCCACGGATTTTGAATAAAGTTGTTCTCAAAACTCACTTTTTCAAAGATAATGGCCGCTTACCAGCTGCTGGTGTCACAATGCCCACCAATCCAGGCCCACCTGCCTCCTGGCCCCGCCGCTGTGGATTAATGCAGCTGCTGTTCTTCTAAAGGCGCAGAAAGATCGAGGACATTCTGCAGCAAAGGCCCTACAGCTCAGCTCTAGGATCTTTGCTGTGCACGCGCTGAAGACGTTTTCCCCTCAGTGCCGGCACAGGTCGTGAAGACCCGCCCCTCGCATCCCCTGCGCGATCACTCAGTTGCCGGTTCCCAGAGACTCAGAAGCCGATTCTCTCTCTCCACATTTCGGAGCCCACTCTCCCTCCACCCCCCTTCCCCTCTCCTCTTCTCACCTCTCCTCCCTCCCTCACTCTCCTCTCTAACCGTCTCCGGGTAGGCCCGATCGTCTATCCCCCCCCCCCCCACACGCTCTCTCTCTCTTTGATAAGCCACGATCGGCTGGTCCCCCCGCTGCTCTCTCTCCCTCCTCAGATCTCTCTCAGTGCTCTCGCTCGGGCTCTCACCCCCCTCCTCTCTCCCCCCCTCTCACTCTCTCCCTCTCTCTCTCTCCCTCTCTCTCTCTGCCTCTCTCTCTCTCTCTCTCCCCCATCCCAACGTTGCATCATGGAGTGGCCCCTTCCCATGTGCCACTGCCGCTGATGGGCAGCCCGTACGTTTTTCTTCGCCGTGACTTCCACAAGTCATCCCTTGCAGCGCCCTTATGAAGGTCCCTTTCGCGTGCTGCGGCACGGGCCTACTACATTCGATTTGGACATGGGAGGCCGGCGTCAACGGTGTCTGTGGCTCGTTTGAAACTGGCCAACTTGGATGTGAGCGAGCCAGTCCATGTGGCTTAACCTTTCCGTCGCGGGCCGTGCAAGCCCCCGGGGCGCGGGATTGTATCTACGCCTTCGGGCCGCCTCGTGCGACGTCCTGTGCGGTTCGGTGCCTCTGGTTCTGGGGTGGGGGGGGGGGGGGGGTTATGTGGCGGCACCTGATAGCAACCCAAGGTCACAACGAACGAACCATCCAGGGCGAGCGAATGAACCAAAGAGGGCGGCGTCTTTGTGGGAAGTCGCGAGTCACGGGGTCGGTATCGGAGTTGGTATTTAAGGCCAAGCAACACCCGGTTCAGCGGAGTAGTAGGGAGCTGTATGTAAAAGAATAAACACGTCTAGAGCACAGCTCTTGTGTCCGACTAGTATTTGGCAATACTTGGGGAGTGTGGTGTACTATTCTGTTCCCCAAAACTACAAGAAGCATTCATTGCGAGAAGCAGTGGCGAAAAGATTCATTTATTAGTGCTGGAGTGAGCGAGCGCTTCTGTGTGAATTTCTTAGCAACAGGAGCCTGATACCAGCAAAACTTTCTTCGCAACAGAAGTCTGTTGGCAGTAGGCCTTCCTTGACAACAAACTAGGGCTTTTCTAGAAACAGGAGCCTGACTCCAGTAGGCCTTTATTTGACAGGCTCCGAGGCCCATAACTTTGGTCAAAGCCCAGAGGTTAAGCCCGGGCCTATAGCATTGCCACGAGGCCTACAAAACAACAGGCTCTGCAGTCCAGAACATTGGCCAAATCCCACAACGCATGCCCAAGGCCTAAAATACAGGCCTGGACCCTATAACAAAGGCCTCGGGCCCACAACACAGACTAGGAACCCCAGAACTTAGTCCTGGAGCCTATATCAGGCTCGGAGAATACAACACAACTGTGAGGCTTACAAAACAGGCTTGGAGGCCCAGAAGGTAGACCAAAGCCCACAGGTTAGGCCAAGGCATAAAACACAGGCCTGGAGCCTATAATACTACCATGGGGCCTATGAAACACTGACTCGGAATTTCCAAATCTTAGGCCAAAGCCCACAACACAGGCCTGGGACCTAAAATACAGGACGTGAGCCCACAAAACAGGTCTGGAGTCCATAAAACAGCCTTGAGGCCTACGAAAAACAGGCCTGGAAGCCCAGAACTTCATGCAGAGCCCGGAACACAGGCCTGGGACATAAAACACTGGGCCAACATTTACGTACCAAACCTCTGAAACAAAGAGCATTATTGTGACATATTTTTGTGGGTGCTTAGCAGATATTATATATATGTGTATTTAAGCTTGGAGCTAAATGTTTTAGAGTGAAGTTTTTTATGCCAAAAACCAACAATTAGATGCTGATATGCATTAATAAAAGCAAATTAAAGCATGATTGAGTTAAATGTCCCCTTCTCTCTCTCCCCCATCTCTCTCTTTCTGTCCCTCTTTCTCACACTCTTCCCCTCTCTCTCTCAGTCCCCCCTCTCTCTTTTCTTTTCTCTTCCCCCTTCTCTCCACACTGTACTGCATGCTCTAATTCTACACTCGACAAGATAATGCTGCTCTCTCTCCTGCCCTTCTCTCTCCCAATCATTTCTCTCATCCCTTTCTCTCTCCCTCCCTCTCTATTTATCTCTCCCCATGTTTCCCCACTTCCCCTCTCTATCTCTCTTTCTCACAGATCTATCTCGGTCTCCCCGTCTCTCTCCTCTCCATCTCCCTACCCCCCCTCTCTCCCCCCCCCCCCTCTCTCGCCGCCTCCCCCTCCTCCCTCTCTTCCCTCTCTCTCCCCTCTCTCTCTCCCCCCTCTCTCTTCTCTCTCTTCCCCCTCTCTGGAAGTGGGCTGGAAGTTGGCTCACGGTTATTCCTAGAAATTCCATCTCAAGCAGGGTGGAAGGCCACCAAATTCAAATCCATTTTCCTACCATTTCAAGCAGGGTGCATGGCCACCAAAGTCAGGTGCAGTTTCCTACCACTGCAAGTAGGGTGCAAGGCCACTAAATTGGTGCAGTTTCCTACCACTTCAAGCAGGGTAGTCACCCAGAGAGTCTTGAATTTATGGAATTCCCTGCCACAGAGGGCAGTGGAGGCCAAATCATTGGATGGGTTTAAGAGAGAGTTAGATAGAGCTTTAGGGGCTAGTGGAATCAAGGAATATGGGGAGAAGGCAGGCACGGGGACGATCAGCCATGGTCACAATGAATCTGGCTGGCTCGAAGGGCCAAATGGCCTCCTCCTGCACCTATTTTCTATGTTTCTATATTTTTAACTCATTTGAGGAAAGGCATACATGCAATTGAGGGAGTGCAGCCTAGGTTCACCAGGTTAATTCTCGGGATGGCGGGACTGACATACAATGAAAGAATGGGTCGATTGGGTTTGTATTCACTGGAATTTAGAAGGATGAAAGGGCATCTTATAAAAACATATAAAATTATTAAGGGATTGAACAAACTAGATGCAGGAAGCATAGATGCAGGAGTCCAGAACCAGTGGTCACAGTTTAAGAATAAAGAATAAGGTACATAAAAAAGCTGGAGTAACTCAGCGGGTGCAGCAGCATCTATGGAGCGAAGGAAATAGGCAACGTTTCGGGCCGAAACCCTTCTTAAGAATAAGGTGGTCGGCCATTTAGGATTGAGATAAAGTGTACGCCACACTGGATAAAGTGTACGCCAACATCAAGGACACGTACAGAGCTCTCCCCTGCCCATCCCTGGGGCAATCCGATCACCTCTCACTGTTTCTACTGCCTGCATACAAACCCCTCATCCGCAAGACCAAACCTGTAATAAGGACGGTCAAAATATGGCCTGAGGACGCCACTCTACAACTCCAGAACTGATTTGATCGCACCGACTGGGACCTGTTTGCACAACAGGCTACCAGTGGTGCAGAGGTAGACTTGGAGGAGTACACACCCACTGTGCTCTCCTACATCAACTGCTGTGTGGAGACTGTCACAGTAGTCAAGCAAATAAAGGTGTTCCCAAACCGGAAACCCTGGATGAACAAGGAGGTTCAGGATCTGCTAAGGGCACGCAACAATGCCTTTAAATCCAGGGACACGTCTGCCTACAGTGCGGCCAGGTCGAACCTGAACAAAGGCCAAATACATCCACAGGCAAAGGGTAGAAGAGCACTTCCATGCCGCGGACACCAGAAGCATGTGGCAGGGTGTCAGGGACATCACTGACTACAAGGGCAGCCCGCCTGCCCCCACGGTGATATCACACTGGCCAACGAACTAAACACCTTCTTTGCCCGGTTCGAAACTGGCAACACCACCAGGAGTGGAATAACCCCGGCCATGGCGGAGGGACAGGCCTTAACACTGAGCACTCAGGAGGTACAGTGCGCTCTGCGTAGGATCAACCCACGCAAGGCTGCAGGCCCGGATGGAGTCCAGGGAAGGGTACTAAAGGACTGTGCTGTACAGCTGGCGGAGGTATTCACGAGAGTCTTTAATCTGTCTCTATCTCTGGCAACGGTCCCCAAGTGCCTGAAAACAGCCACCATAGTGCCGGTGCCGAAAAAGTCCAAAGTCACCAACCTGAACGACTACCGCCCGGTTGCCCTAACTACAATCCCAATGAAGTGCTTCGAAAGGCTGGTCCTCTCCCATATCAAATCCAGCATCCCTGCCTCACTGGACTCTCATCAATTTGCAGACAGGGCAAATAGATCAACAGAGGATGCCATCTCTCTGGCTCTTCACACTGTCCTGACTCACCTGGACAGACAGGGCACGTACGTGAGGATGCTCTTCGTTGACTATAGCTCTGCATTCAATACAGTCACCCCCACCAAGCTCACCACCAAACTCCACCAGCTAGGCCTCAGCTCGCCGATATGCGATTGGATCCTGAACTTTCTGATGGAGCGACCGCAGGCAGTGAAACTGGGCCCACACCTGTCCTCCACTATCACCCTGAGCACCGGCACACCACAGGGCTGTGTACTAAGCCCCATGCTCTACTCCCTCTTCACTCACGACTGTGTTCCTGCATTCGACACCAACACCATTGTGAAGTTTGCAGACGACACAACAGTGATTGGACTGATCACCAACAGTGATGAAACAAAATACAGAGCGGAGATGCAGAACCTGGCGGACTGGTGCACACGTAACAACTTGTCACTAAACACCTCCAAGACCAAGGAGCTGATTATTGACTTCAGGAGGTCCCATAATGGAGAATACGCCCCAATCTCCATTTACGGGAAAAGTGTGGAGAGAGTGTCCAGCTTTAAGTTTCTGGGAACTCACATTTCAGAGAACCTCACATGGTCCACCAACACCGCTGCGCTGGTCAAGAAGGCACAGCAACGACAGTTCTTCCTGAGGACATTAAAAAAGACTGGTCTGCCCCAACAGCTGCTGACAACGTTTTACCGCTGCACCACAGAGAGCATATTAACGTATGGCATCTCTGTGTGGTATCTCAGCTGCACGGAGGCCGAGAGGAGAGCTCTTCAGCGCATCATCCACAGAGCGCAGAGGATCATTGGGACAGAGCTACCAGCCTTGGAGGGCATCTGCCACACACGGTGCCTCAGGAAGGCCGTCAGCATCCATAAAGACTCATCACACCCTTGTAACAGACTGTTCGAACTACTTCCCTCCGGCAGACGTTACAAGGCCTTCTACGCCCGAACCTCCAGACTCAGAAACAGCTTTATTCCAAGAGCTATACCAGCTCTGAACTGCCCCTGCTGAGTGCCCGCCACACCCCCTCGACTATCTCCCTCGGATGGTCAAGACACACAGCTTATTTATTTATTTTACTTTTCGTTTTCATCGGTTGGAGCTGCGTACTAAATCTCGTTGCACTGGCGTGCAATGAGAATAAAAATATTATTGTTATTATTATTATTATTAACAAACCATATAACCATATAACAATTACAGCACGGAAACAGGCCATCTCGGCCCTACAAGTCCGTGCCGAACAACTTTTTTTTCCCTTAGTCCCACCTGCCTGCACTCATACCATAACCCTCCATTCCCTTCTCATCCATATGCCTATCCAATTTATTTTTAAATGATACCAATGAACCTGCCTCCACCACTTCCACTGGAAGCTCATTCCACACCGCTACCACTCTCTGAGTAAAGAAGTTCCCCCTCATATTACCCCTAAACTTCTGTCCCTTAATTCTGAAGTCATGTCCTCTTGTTTGAATCTTCCCTATTCTCAAAGGGAAAAGCTTGTCCACGTCAACTCTGTCTATCCCTCTTATCATTTTAAAGACCTCTATCAAGTCCCCCCTTAACCTTCTGTGCTCCAGAGAATAAAGACCTAACTTATTCAACCTATCTCTGTAACTTAGTGGTTGAAACCCAGGCAACATTCTAGTAAATCTCCTCTGTACTCTCTCTACTTACTCTCTCTATTATTATTATGAGGAGCCACATTTATTGCCCAGAGAGTTGTGAATCTGTGCATTCTCTGCCACAGAAGGCAGTAAAAGCCAATTTATTGGATGTCGTCAAAAGAGAGTAAGATTTAGCTCCTCGGGCTAACGGAATCTATCACGGTGAATTCATTATTGAGAACAAGGAAATGGCAGATGAGTTGAATAGATACTTCGGATCGGTCTTCACCAAGGAGGACACAAACAATCTTCCTGCCGTACTAGTGACCAGAGGCTCTGGGGTGACGGAAGAACTGAAGGAAATCCACATTAGGCAGGAAATGGTGATGGGACTGGATGCTAATAAATCCCCAGGGCCTGATGGTCTGCATTCCACGGTACTTAAGGAAGTGGCTCTAGAAATCGTGGATGCATTTTCCACTGTTCTATAGATTCAGGATCAGTTCCTGTGGATTGGAGGATACCTAATGTTATCCCACTTTTTAAGAATGGCAGGAGAGAGAAACAGGGAATTATAGACCAGTTAACCTGACATTGGTGGTGGGGAAGATGCTGGAGTTAATCATAAAAGATGAGATAGCCGCACATTTGGATAGCAGTAACAGGATCGGTCCGAGTCAGCATGGATTTACGAAGAAGAAATCATGCTTGACTAATTTTCTGGAAATTTTTGAGGATGTAACTAAGAAAATAGGCGAGGGAGAGCCAGTGGATGTGGTGTATCTGGATTTTCAGAAAGCATTTGATAAGGTCCCACATAAGAGATTAGTGGTCAAAATTAGGGCACATGGTATTGGGGGTAGAGTGCTGACATGGATAGAAAATTGGTTGGCAGACAGGAAACAAAGAATAGGGATTAATGGGCCCCTTTCATAATGGCAATCGGTGACTAGTGGGGTGCGGCAAGGCTCGGTGCTGGGACCGCCACTATTTACTGAACTGAACTGAACTTTATTTATAGAGCACTTTAAAAACGACCACTGTTGCAACAAAGTGCTGTACATGACTAATCATAAACATAAAACAAAACAATAAAAACATTAAACGGCAGTAAAAACAATAAAAAACAATAATAGAAACACTAAAACAAGAGCAAAGTCTCATGCAGGGGCGAAAGCCAAGTAATAGAAAAGGGTTTTAAGACTAGTTTTGAAAATGGACAGTGAAGGGGCCTGTCTAATGTGCAACGGTAGAGTGTTCCATAATGTCGGAGCAGCAACAGAGAAGGCTCTAGCCCCTCTGAGCTTCCGCTTAGACCTCGGTACCTCCAGGAGCAGCTGATCAGCTGACCTGAGGCACCGAGCAGGAGCATAGGGATGAAGCAGCTCAGAGAGTTAAGGCGGGGCGAGACCATTTAAAGATTTAAAAACAAATAAAATAATCTTAAAATGAACTCTAAAGTACACAGGCAGCCAGTGGAGGGAGGTCAGAATAGACGTTATGTGCTCCCTCTTACATGTTCCAGTTAAAAGGCGAGCAGCAGCATTCTGATCCAACTGGAGACGTGCAAGGGAAGATTGGCTAACTCCAAAATAAAGTGCGTTGCAGTAATCTAGCCAAGACGTAATGAAGGCATGGATTACTGTTTCAAAATGCTGTCGCTCAAGAATGGGCTTCACCTTTGCCAGCTGCCTTAAATGAAAGAAGCTGGACTTAACTACCGCGCCTATTTGACGATCTAATTTAAAATCACTGTCCATCTTAAAACCCAAGTTTAAAACTATTGGCTTCACATACAGTGCCAAGGGACCCAAGTCAACAGGGGGAGGTTGACGAGAGCCATTGGGACCAAACACTATCACTTCTGTTTTCTTTTCATTAAAATTAAAAAAGTTTAGGGCCATCCAGGATTTAATGTCATCAAGACATAACAGAAGTGGTTTGACTGAGAAAGTATCTTTCTTCTTCAGCGACACATATATCTGACTCTCATCAGCATAACAATGAAAAGAGATGCAATGCTTTCTAAGAATGGAACCCAGAGGAAGTAAGTACAGTGCGAAAAGCAGGGGCTCTAAAATTAAACCCTGTGGAACCCCATATGACAGAGGAGCGGAGGAGGATTTAGAACCAGCAAGGCTTACACACATAGTTCTGTCTGCCAGATAAGATCTGAACCATTCCAGGGCACTACCACAAATGCCCACTAGGTGCTGTAACCGAGATACTAAAATATCATGATCCACTGTATCAAAGGCAGCAGATAGGTCCAGCAGGACAAGAATAACATAATCACCAGAATCATTAGCTAGGAGGATGTCATTAAAGACCCTTAGCAATGCTGACTCTGTGCTATGCATAGTTTTAAACCCAGACTGAAAAACCTCCCGAATATTATGCTCGTCCAGGAAAAGTTTTAACTGAGCATAAACAACTTTCTCCAAGATTTTAGAGATAAAAGGCAACTTGGAGATGGGCCTAAAATTGACCAATACAGTTTGATCCCGACCAGGCTTCTTAAACAGGGGTTGCACTACTGCATGTTTAAAACTTACGGGGACAACTCCAGAACACAGACTGCTGTTAATAATGGCAAGAACCGACTGCCCTATACTGGGGAAAACCTCTTTAAAAAGTTGAGGAGGGACAGCATCACAAGGGGAACCTGATGGCTTAATATGGCTAACCACATCCTCTAAAAGCGACAATGTCACAGGCACAAACTTATCAAATCCCACCAAGCTTGGGACAGAATCAGAGGGGTCAGAGGCAGGAGCTGAAATGAGAGCCCTTATGGTAACAACCTTATCAATGAAAGTGCAGGAAGTCATTGCACATTTCAGAGGATGCTTCCAAACAGACAGGCTGTGGGGCATTAAGAACAGAGTCAATATATATTTGCAATATATATCAATGATATAGATGAACGGATTAAAAGTAAAATGAGCAAATTTGCGGATGACACAAAGCTGGGTGACATTGTGAACTGTGAGGAGGATGCTATTAGAATGCAGGATGACTTTGACAGGTTGGGTGAGTGGGCAGATGCAGTTTAATGTGGATAAATGTGAGGTTATCCACTTTGGTAGCAGAAACAGGAAGGCAGATTATTATTTAAACGGTGTCAAGTTGGGAAAAGGGGAAGTACAATGGGATCTGGGGTCCTTGTTCATCAGTCAATGATAGTAAGCATGCAGGTACACAAGACAGTGAAGAAAGTGAATGGCATGTTGGCCTTCATAACAAGAGCAGTTGAGTATAGGAGCAAAGAGGTCCTTCTGCACTTGTACAGGTCCCAAGTGAGACCACACCTGGAGTATTGTGTGCAGTATTGGTCTCCAAATTCGGGGAAGAACATTCTTGCTATTGAGATTCAGATTCAATCCGATTCAGATTCAATTTTAATTGTCATTGTCAGTGTACAGTACAGAGACAACGAAATGCATTTAGCATCTCCCTTGAAGAGCGACATAGCAAACGATTTGAATAAAAAAAATAATAATAAGTGTCCGGGGGGGGGGGGGGGGTGGTGATTGGCAGTCACCGAGGTACGTTGTTGAGTAGAGTGACAGCCGCCAGTAAGAAGCTGTTCCTTGACCTGCTGGTTCGGCAACGGAGAGACCTGTAGCGCCTCCCGGATGGTAGGAGGGTAAACAGTCCATGGTTGGGGTGAGAGCAGTCCTTGGCGATGCTGAGCGCCCTCCGCAGACAGCGCTTGCTTTGGACAGACTCAATGGAGGGGAGCGTGGAACCGGTGATGCGTTGGGCAATTTTCACCACCCTCTGCAGTGCCTTCCGGTCGGAGACAGAGCAGTTGCCATACCATACTGTGATGCAGTTGGTAAGGATGCTCTCGATGGTGCAGCGGTAGAAGTTCACCAGGATCTGAGGAGACAGATGGACCTTCTTCAGTCTCCTCAGGAAGAAGAGACGCTGATGAGCCTTCTTGATCAGAGTAGAGGTATTGTGGGTCCAAGAGAGGTCATCGGAGATGTTGACTCCCAGGAACCTGAAGCTAGAAACACGTTCCACCTCCGTCCCGTTAATGTGGATGGGGGTGTGCGTGCCACCTCTGGACTTCCTGAAGTCTACAATGAGCTCCTTGGTCTTCTTGGAGTTAAGGGCCAGGTTGTTGTCAGCGCACCATGCTGCTAAGTGCTGGACCTCCTCCCTGTAGGCCAGCTCATCGTTGTTGCTGATGAGGCCAATCACCGTTGTATCATCTGCATACTTGATGATGGTGTTAGTACCATGTACAGGTGTGCAGTCATAGGTGAAGAGGGAGTAGAGGAGGGGGCTCAGCACACAGCCCTGAGGAACGCCGGTGTTCAGGGTGAGGGTTGAAGAGGTGTGCTTGTCTAACCTCACAGACTGGGGTCTGTTGGTTAGAAAGTCCAGTATCCAGTTGCAGAGGGAGAGGTCGATGCCCAGGTTACCGAGTTTGGTGATCAGTTTTGATGGAATAATGGTGTTGAATGCTGAGCTGTAATCGATGAACAGCATTCTTACATAAGTGTCTCTGTTGTCAAGGTGGGAGAGGGCGGAGTGAAGTGCCGTTGAGATGGCATCCTCCGTACTCCTGTTCTTGCGGTAGGCAAACTGATAGGGATCCAGTGTGGGGGGTAGGCAGCTTTTGAGGTGTGCCAGGACCAGCCTCTCGAAGCACTTGGTGATGATGGGGGTAAGTGCAACTGGGCGGAAGTCATTGAGGCCTGCCGCAGTGGAGTGTTTTGGCACTGGCACGATGGAGGTGGCTTTAAGGCAAGTGGGGACAACTGCTTGGGCAAGTGACAGGTTGAAGATGTCAGTCCAGACGTCTGTCAGCTGCGCAGCACAGGCCCTGAGCACGCGCCCGGGGATGCCGTCAGGGCCAGCAGCCTTACGTGCATTAGTCCTACTCAGTGCCACGTACACGTCGTAGGGGGTGAGTGTGAGGGGTTGGTGATCGGCAGGTAGCACAGCCTTGATGGCTGTCTCTAGATTGTCCCTGTCGAAGCGGCCATAGAAGTGGTTAAGCTCCTCAAGGAAGGAGGCGTCGCTGGATGTGGGGGTGACGTTGGAGGGTCTGTAGTCCGTGATGGCCTGGATGCCTTGCCACATGCGTCGGGGGTCGGAGTTGTTGTTGAAGTGCTCCTCAATCCTGAGCTTATGGCAGTGCTTGGCCTTCCTGATGCCCCTCTTCAGGTTAGCCCTGGATGAACTGTAGGCTCGAGCATCGCCTGACCTGAAAGCGGTGTCCCGTGCTTTCAGCAGTAGCCTGACCTCGCTGTTCATCCATGGCTTCTGATTCGGGTATATGGTCACCTGTTTGAGGGAGGTGACACTATTGATGGTGGAGTTTATAAAGTCCAGAACAGAGGATGTATAGGAATCAATGTCCGTGTGAGAGTCAAGGGTGGCCTGGGCTGCAAACGCCTTCCAGTCAGTGTTTCCAAAACACTGCTGAAGTGTGAAGTCCGCTTCCTCTGACCAGACTTTAACTGTCCTTACAGTTGGTTTAACCCGTCTGATGAGTGGGGAGTACTTAGGCAGCAGGAACAATGAGACGTGATCAGACTGACCAAGGTGGGGGAGGGGGATGGCTTTGTAAGCTTCAGCCATGTTGGTGTAGACTTTGTCCAGTGTCTTGTCTACTCTAGTTGGGAAGGATACATGTTGGTGGAATTTGGGGAGTACAGTCTTCAGGTTGGAGTGATTGAAGTCACCCGCAACAATGAAGGCTGCCTCGGGGTTGTGAGTCTGTTGTTTGCTAGTGGCAGTATGCAGCTCTTTCATTGCAAGCTTGGCATTAGCATCGGGAGGGATGTAGGCTGCAGTCACAACAGTGGAGGTGAACTCTCTGGGCAGATAGAACGGTCTGCATCTAACCAAGAGGAATTCAAGGTTAGCTGAGCAGTGACTCTCGATGATGGTGGAGTCCGTGCACCATGCTTTGTTTACATAAATGCACAGACCCCCCCCCTCTGGTCTTACCAGAGTCTGATGTCCTGTCCGCTCGGAGTAAATGACGCCCCGATAGCTGGATGGCGCTGTCAGGAACGTCAGTGTTGAGCCAAGTTTCAGTGAAGATCAAAATGTTGCAGTCCTTGATCCGGTTGTGGGAGGTGATTCTTAGCCGGAGTTCATCCATTTTGTTTGCCAGTGAGCGCACGTTGGCAAGGAAAAGGCTAGGAATCGCTGCCCTGTGTGGGGCTAGCTCTAACCTGGCCTTTAACCCACCTCTGCGTCCCCGGCGGTGTTTTCGTACCCGTCGCCGTCTGTTGGTGCTTCTGGTGGGCTGAGCTGGCTTGGTGCGCGCTGGTGTTCTGCCGCTCCGTTGCTCCGCGTCTGCGTTACTTCGCAGGCGGTTTTCAGCCCTGCGGCTCTGCTGATGGTCTCCAGCCCCGGGGCTTACCTGGCGTTCTCCAGCTCCACGGGTCGGGTGGCGGTCTCCAGCTCCACGGGTCGGTTGGTGGTCGCCAGCTCCACGGGTCGGGTGGTGGTCTCCAGCTCCACGGGTCGGGTGGCGGTCTCCAGCTCCACGGGTCGGGTGGTAGTCTCCAGCTCCACGGGTCGGGTGGTGGTCTCCAGCTCCACGGGTCGGGTGGCGTTCTCCAGCTCCACGGGTCGGGTGGCGTTCTCCAGCTCCGGGACTCACCTGGCGTTCTACAGCTCCCCGGGGTCGGTTGGGCTCCGGGGATCGGGTGAGTACCGGGAGTCGGGCCAGGAGCGGGGGTCGGGTCAGGGCCGGGGATCGGGCGAGAACCGGGAGTCGGGCGTGGGCCGGGAGTCCGGCGAGGATCGGGGATCCGGTGAGGACCGGGAGTCGGGTCAGGGCCGGGGATCCGGTGAGGGCCGGGGGTCGGGCGTGGGCCGGGAGTCGGGCGTGGGCCGGGGGTCGGGCGTGGGCCGGGGGTCGGGTCAGGGCCGGGGATCGGGTCAGGGCCGGGAGTCGGGCGAGAACCGGGAGTCGGGCGTGGGCCGGGGATCGGGCGAGAACCGGGAGTCGGGCGAGGACCGAGGGTCGGTTGGGCTCCGCGGGTCGGATGGCGGTCTCCAACCCCGCAACTCACCTGGCGTTCTCCAGCTCCGCGGGACGGTTGGGCTCCGGGGATCGGGTGAGTACCGGGAGTCGGGCGAGGACCGGGGATCCGGTGAGGGCCGGGCGTCGGGCGTGGGCCGGTAGTAGGGCGAGGACCGGGGGTCGGGTCAGGGCCGGGGATCGGGCGAGAACCGGGGATCGGGTCAGGGCCGGGGATCGGGCGAGGACCGGGGATCGGGCGAGGGCCGGGAGTCGGGCGAGGACCGAGGGTCGGTTGGGCTCCGCGGATCGGATGGCGGTCTCCAACCCCGCGACTCACCTGGCGGTCTCCAGTCGGGTGCTCTGTTGCTCTGATGAGCTCAGACGGAAGAGGGAAATTGTCCAAAAAGTTGTTGCAGCCGCAGGAACCGAAGTCCAGAAGTTCCTGTCGTCTGTACGAGATGAATACAAGACTGCTCTGAGTGAGCAGCCTTGAAGCAGGTAAGGGGATCGTTGCTGTTTTTCCCTTTCTAGGGAGACACAGGGCGTCGCGGTGTGCCCGCGCCGCCACCATTTTGGAGAGTGGAGTGGAAGGGGGTAGAGGCAGGGTACGGGGAGGGAGGGGGAGGAAGAGGCACGGGAGGAAGGGAGTGCAGCGTAGCGTTACAAGGTTAATTCCAGGGAGGGCGAGAATGTCATATGATGAAAGAATGGAGTGACTGTGCTTGTATATGTCGTGTTATGCTTGTAATAAGGCTCGTACCACGACGTAAACAGAGTATACCTTTAATCTGTACAATAACAACAGCAACTGCAACAGCCTCGTGTAAGCCCAGGCCTCTCTCTCCAACTGCCGACACCCTGAGTTCCAGACATAACCGGTCACTGGAGCCTGGCTTCTGGCAGGGTCCTAGTGCCCCTCTGCTCAGCCTTACTCTATTACTGCATAATACCACATCTCCCTTTCTTTGAGAACAAAGGGTGGACTACCTTTGTCTCTGCAGGTCTTAAGGGGTTTATTCTGCCCTTTTGCTGGAAGACCTGTCCCTGATCTAAGCATGCAAAATAGAAATAAAATAACTTACACGTTACCATACTGTGAACTATTCTTTCAGGTTTCAGGTAAATGTAACAGGTTTACAGAACATTTTCACATCACATTTCACTCTCTCTTTTTCTTTATTGTAGAAAACAGATCAATAAATCACAAATCAAGTCTCTTCGGCTTTCTAACCTCTCTCCCACACCTTGTCCGCACAGTCTCTGTGGTGGGGCCCTCTCCGCTGGGTGATGCTGTCACTGGTGGAGCTGGGTCTGGTGGAGCTGGCTCTGGTGGAGCTGGCTCTTCTCCCACCAGCGGCTCATCCGCGTCGACTACCTCACTGTTGGTCTGCAGCGACACCAAGTGCTGCCGGTTCCTCCTCAGTGTGCCCTGAGGCACCTGGACG
Source organism: Leucoraja erinaceus (assembly GCF_028641065.1). Classification (NCBI taxonomy): domain Eukaryota; kingdom Metazoa; phylum Chordata; class Chondrichthyes; order Rajiformes; family Rajidae; genus Leucoraja; species Leucoraja erinaceus. The sequence continues at coordinate 22,785 of NW_026575280.1, read as the reverse complement.
ATATAAGAGCGAGGTGCATTGTGTGTAGATAGCACTTTGCCCTGGACTCGTGCATCGGTGATCCACACATCCTCCCCAGGTATTAGTGGCTCCAGATTTCTCGCTCTGTGCCTCTTGTCGAAGGATCTTGCGTCGTTCCACCTCTTCTCCCTTTCTTTGGCCCCCAGCGCGTTGTAGTCAGGCAAAACTGGATTCAGCAGGGTTGGAAGGGCAGGAACTGTAGTGCGTAGGCGGCGCCCCATCAACAGCTCGGCTGGGCTATAGCCGTTCTGTAGAGGGGTTGCTCTGTAGGCCAGCAATGCAAGATATGGGTCTGACGCCTTTGTTAGCAGGTTTTTCACGGTTTGTACAGCGCGTTCCGCCTCCCCATTGCTCTGAGGAAACCTGGGGCTGCTCGTGATGTGCATAAAGCCATACTCTGCTGCAAAGGATTTAAAGTGGCTACCTGAGAATTGGGGCCCATTGTCACTTTTAAGAAATTCACAAATTCCATGACGAGCAAATATGGATTTCAGGTGCACCACCACATCTGTGGACCTTGTCGGTGATAGCAGCGCAACTTCCACATATCTTGAGAAATAATCTACGACTAGCAGATAAGTCTTGTTTTTCAGCGTGAATAGGTCAGCTCCCAAGGTTTGCCAAGGCCTGTCTGGCATCTCCGTTGGCATCAGCGGCTCTTTGACGTTCCTTCGCTCTTGGATGCAGGTTCTACATTTCAGCACCATGTCATTCAGCTGGCTGCTGAGTCCTGGCCACCATACCGTCTGTTTGGCCCGGCCCCTGCACTTTGTCACCCCCAGGTGTCCTTCGTGTAGTCTCTGCAGCACATCACCTTGTAAGGCTGATGGGATGACGAGCCTCGTGCCCCGCAGCAGCAGCCCATCGTGCACAGTCAGCACTGCTCTATCAGCCCAGTAATGTCTCAGCACTCCCTGCAGTTGGCTTTTGTCGGGCCAGCCGTCTGTGCAGTACTCCATCAGTGCAGAGCATGTGCTGTCTGCCTGTAGGTGCTCCCGTAGGCTGCTCAGATAATCTCCACTGACAGGAATGTTGCTGATGACAGAGTCTACATAGATGTTGGTGTCCTCTGATCCCAAGGTGATGCCGTCAACCCTGCACACAAGCTGAAGCCTTTCTATGGCAGGTCTTCCCAACAGTGCAGTATGGAGGTCTTTTACTACATAAATGTCCTCTATGGCTGTCTTGTTGCCTCTGCGCAGTGTTTCTCTGGCTACGCCCAGGACAGAGAGTGCATTGCCCCCTGGCCCAAACAATGGGCGTGTCGACACTGCCAGGCACTTCACATCATGCCCCCCTGTAATGTCATGGTACACCTCCGCTGGCATGGCGGTCACATCAGCACCAGTATCTATTTTAAAGCACACTTTTTGTTGTCTCACTTGTAGCTGCACCGTCCATGGGTCTTTTCCAGCATCTACGGATCCCAGGAAAAAGCTCTCTTCTTCCTCTGTAGTGACAGCATTGAGAGATTTTGCACTGTTTCTGCACACTTTGCCATAATGTCCCTTTTTGCCACAGTTGTGACACGCAGCATCTTTAGCAGGGCATTCCAATTTTCCATGCGAGGGCATTTTTCCACATCTATAGCAGGCCTTCGAACCTGGCTGTGGCTGTGTATTAAATTTATTTTTGCCTGGTGTTTGTGCTTGTGGCTGAGGCTTTGAGGGAAATTTGGGTTTTCTGTAGCTTTTAGCATGCACAGCATCAACATTTGAGCACTTGCTAGCACCGCTATTTTCTCCTCTTAAGTCAGACCGCTGTCGTCTAACTTCTTCAGACTGCCTTGTCTTTGTTATAGCAGTTTCAAGGGTTAGGTCTCTGTCTAGCTGTAGCTTTTCGGACAATGAGACGTTTCTCAGCCCAACCACTAACCTGTCGCGGATCAGCTCGTTCTGTAACTGTCCATAGTTGCAGTGTTCGGCTAATCCGTATAGAGCAGTGATGAAGGAATCCACCATTTCTCCTGGCAGTTGCACACGCTGATTGAACTTGGCTCTTTCATAGATAACATTCTTTTTAGGCACAAAAAATGCATCAAAGCCCGCCTTGACATCCGTGTACACCCTCCTCTCATCTGCAGTTAGCGTTAGCCCCTTTAGCACATCTTCTGCTTCATCGCCCATGCAATACACTAGCGTGTTCACCTGGTTTTCTGCCGACGTCGCGTTTAAATTGCTTGCAAGCCTGAAGCGGTCGAATCTCCTGATCCAACGCTCCCATTCTTGAGGCTTGGTAAAATCGAATGGCTCTGGAGGTTGTATTGTGAACGTAGCAGTTGGTGTAGGTTGCGCCATATCTGCCAGCTCGTCTCCTATTTCCCGCCAAAACGATACACCGTCCTCTTCTTCTTTATTTATTTTCTTGCTTACAAGTCTCCCAGTTCTGGCACCATGTCGAGTTATGCTTGTAATAAGGCTCGTACCACGACGTAAACAGAGTATACCTTTAATCTGTACAATAACAACAGCAACTGCAACAGCCTCGTGTAAGCCCAGGCCTCTCTCTCCAACTGCCGACACCCTGAGTTCCAGACATAACCGGTCACTGGAGCCTGGCTTCTGGCAGGGTCCTAGTGCCCCTCTGCTCAGCCTTACTCTATTACTGCATAATACCACAGTATACTCTAATTTAGAAGGATGAGAGGAAAACCTATTGAAACATTTAAGATTATTAAAGGTTTGGACACGCTAGAGGCAGGAAACATGTTCCCGATTTTGGGGGAGTTCCAAACCAGGGACCAGAGTATAAGAATAAAGGGTAA
>NW_026575280.1:0-15000 GCF_028641065.1 Leucoraja erinaceus | reverse complement strand
CAGATGTAAACGGATGCTGTCGCGTAATTTTATATCAGTTAATGTTATGTATCTTGATATCGGTCCGTTGGCGGGGCCTTTCATCGCCCGTCGCGGCTTAAAATCAACCTGCTGCATCCAGGCGATCGAGGCTCCCGATGTTGAAGGTCCCGCGAACGGGTCGATTCAATGCAGGTTTGTATTGCTTGTCGGAGAGGAATTTCCTCACGTTGCTTGTCGATGAAGAAAAATCGATCGGCCTTCCGTTCCCGATTTTTTTTTTTTTTTTTAATCGCTGGACAATTTAATAGTTGGATTAAAGTAAAACGCGACTTCTACCGCCCTCAACACCTTCAACGTGACGGATCGCAATATCAGGACTAATCAAAAGGCAAGTCGTTTATTTCACATATAATCTTGCTTCATGACGTGGCTTTGGTCTAATGTTACGATGCGAAAATGTTATTTAGGCCCGATACGTAGCGGCCGTGTCTTGGCTGCCGATATAGAAACATAGAAACATAGAAATTATGTGCAGGAGTAGGCCATTCGGCCCTTCGAGCCTGCACCGCCATTGAATATGATCATGGCTGATCATCCAACTCAGTATCCCGTACATGCCTTCTCTCCATATACCCCCTGATCCCCTTAGCCACAAGGGCCATATCTAACTCCCTCTTAAATATAGCCAATGAACTGGCCTCAACTACCCTCTGTGGCAGAGAGTTCCAGAGATTCACCACTCTCTGTGTGAAAAAAGTTCTTCTCATCTCGGTTTTAAAGGATTTCCCCTTTATCCTTAAGCTGTGACCCCTTGTCCTGGACTTCCCTAACATCGGGAACAATCTTCCTGCAACTAGCCTGTCCAACCCCTTAAGAATTTTGTAAGTTTCTATAAGATCCCCTCTCAATCTTCTAAATTCTAGAGAGTATAAACCAAGTCTATCCAGTCTTTCTTCATAAGACAGTCCTGACATCCCAGGAATCAGTCTGCTGAACCGTTTCTGCACTCCCTCTATGGCAATAATGGCCTTCCTCAGATTTGGAGACCAAAACTGTACGCAGTACTCCAGGCGTGGTCTCACCAAGACCCTGTACAACTGCAGTAGAACCTCTCTGCTCCTATACTCAAATCCTTTTGCAATGAAAGCTAACATACCATTCGCTTTCTTTACTGCCTGCTGCACCTGCATGCCTACCTTCAATGACTGGTGTACCATGACACCCAGGTCTCGCTGCATCTCCCCCTTTCCCAATCGGCCTCCATTTAGATAATAGTCTGCTTTCCTGTTTTTGCCACCAAAATGGATAACCTCACATTTATCCACATTATACTGCATCTGCCAAACATTTGCCCACTCACCCAGCCTATCCAAGTCACCCTGCTGTCTCCTAGCATCCTCCTCACAGCTAACACTGCCCCCAGCTTAGTGTCATCCGCAAACTTGGAGGTATGGGCTTAACATTTACGGCTATGGATAACGTTCCAATCTATCACATTCCAGAAATACCCACTCGCAAGATGATTTAAATCCTCGTTTTCTTTGGACAATCATTTCATGAGAGCAGCTACATCGTTTATATTTTGTGTTATTGTCTATCCATAATCAATATTTTCGTACTAAATATCCACAACAGTTTTAGTCACATGTATTGTGTAATAAATAATAATTTTGATTATATTGCGATTGGATGTTTCTAGATTAATTTATGGGAATTAAACATTAAATTCCTTCCATTTGACCTATAAGTTAATGACACTGAGATTTATAAATCATATTATATTGTGAATTATTTTTCGGAATGGGATCAGTTTGTTATTTGGATTCTTAGGCTATTTAAAATTTTTAACCTTTTTTTCTGAAATGGACAAATGTTTAGATCTAGTAATTGAAGTTAGATGCATTTAATTGATTAGGTGAATTTAGCTGATGAATATGATTTTTTTTGTTGGGTATTCACTATTTGTTTTAGCATTTAACTATAATTTCTTCCTTTTTTCTAAAACTGCAAATAATAACTTGTTTCTGTTAATGCTGTTCAGTGTTTTTTTTTTCCCCCTTTACATTTTAAAACAGATGTTTACGAAGAAGAAAGGCAAGATTGTCAATCCAAATGTCCAGCGAAAGCGACTGATTTAGACAGCATTTGCAGACTACTCCAAATGTGATTCCCTTTCTTAATGGGAAAGTAGTGGTCAGAAAGCATGCCATGCGTGGTTTAAAGAGCAATAACTTGTAGTTTACAATGTCAAAATTGAAAAGTTGAGGAAAAACAAGGTGTACAGAGTTGCTTATTGGTTACAATCTGAGGAGTATTACGATGCTACTGATTATGATATGCCAATGTACCAGCTAGCAACTGATCTTCTTCATAAAGACTTGGTCTAATGCTAGAAATTGTAATTTATTTACCTATCTGTTGCGGACTTACAGCATATAATACAATAATATTAAAGTTCTGATCTTGAGAATATCACTAGTTGAATTTTCAAGCCAGTCTGGGTGTTTATCACTATTTCCGTCACAACGGTCAATTTTGTAATTAGTTACAATTAGGTAACGAACTAATTATATGCTTTAATTTCAGGTCATCCAAGTAAGATGTTTTATATTTGTTTTGGAATGTTTCAATCTATAATAACTGAACATTTCATTCAGTTCTCTTAATTTTATGAAAGTTATGGGCTTTTGACTGTCCTTGATCACAGCTTTGGTGTTAAGTCAATGGAAAAGCAAAACGGAACAAGATGCTAATTTCCGAATATGAGAATGGCCATAGCTTTTTTTAATACTGAAGATATGCAAGTGAATTAGGTGTCAAATTTAAGTTATTGTTATGTTTTATCTGATGGGACAAATTACCGGCTTGATTTAAAAAATCTGAAAATTGTGTAACATTCCTATACATTGGTGTTTGATGAGTCGCGTGGGCACCTTGATTCAAAGGCTGTAGTCCCCGAACTTTGACTGGGCTAAAGGTCATTTGGACAACGAAATTTGAAGTTTGCAAACCTTCCCATCAGACAATGTTCCTCGGATGCTTTTGTGCGGGCCTTATGTCAGTAATATCTCTTCTCTCCTTCACAGTGAACTTGTTGGCGATTGTGATTCTCTGTCGAGGTAAATGCGGTCTCTCCAAATGCATCACTCTCTACCTGGTGGCCATGGCAGCGTCTGATCTCCTGGTCGGCATCACCGATCCGTTTCTGCGTAAGACTATTCGAATTTACTTCACATATTCGTTGCTGAGCATGACTACCGAAGTCCTGGTCTTTACATCCACCGCGATCTCTGTCTGGCTGACGGTGGCCTTCACCTTCGATCGGTTTGTGGCTATTTGTTGTGAAAAGCTGAAAACAAGATATTGCACTGAGAGAACAGCGGCTGTGATTATCGGGGCAGTGAGTGTGCTGGGCTGTTTAGAGAACATCCCCTGGTATTTTACGTTAGTACCTGTCTACGTGTTTGATAATGTTCCCTGGGGTTGCTACGTCAAACCCACCTTCTATACGTCGTCTGCATGGATCGCGTATGGTGTCACACACCGCGTTCTAACCCCTTGTATCCCGTTCTTTCTGATTCTTCTGCTCAATGTGCTGACGGTCAGGCGGATTGTAGCGGCCAGCAGAGTCCGCAGGGGTCTCCGGGACCGCAGCAACCGAGAGAATGACAAGGACCCGGAGATGGAGAACCGCAGGAAATCAATTGTTTTACTCTTTAGTATCACGGGCACTTTCATATTGCTGTGGGCAACGCAAGCTTTCTTTTACATATTTACATCTATTGCGAAGGTGCGAGTTGACGACAACCCCACCGGTAATTACTACATCACAAGGGCCACGTCGGGGTTCCTGCAGCTGCTCAGTTCCTGCACTAACACGTGTATTTACGTGGTGACCCAGAGTAAATTCAGGGCTGAGCTGATGAACGCGGTTAAATTCCCAGTGAGTGTAATTCGTGCACTTGTACGTCCGTGACCCTCTGAGACCAACGCCGATAGTTCAACATACATTTGCTCCCATCAGTTTCTTCTCCCAATATTCCCACCCAACTGCTCAGAATCTCCACTACTTACATAGAACAGCTTGCAATGGTCATTTGAACCACCACTCGTAGAAGTTGTATGTTGCACATCTCTGCAGATCTCTCCTGGTCCGAGAACACTGATGCAATTATAAAGAAAGCACATCAGCGCCTCTACTTTCTGAGAAGTTTACGGAGAGTCGGTATGTCAAGGAGGACTCCCTCTAACTTCTACAAGTGCACAGTAGAGAGCATGCTGACCGGTTGCATCGAGGCTTGGTTCGGCAACTTGAGCGCCCAGGAGCGGAAAAGACTACAAAAAGTTGTAAACACTGCCCAGTCCATCATCGGCTCTGACCTCCCTTCCATCGAGGGGATCTATCGCTGTCGCTGCCTCAAAACGGCTGGCAGCATCATCAAGGACCCACACCATCCTGGCCACACACTCATCTCCCCTCTACCTTCAGGTAGAAGGTACATGAGCCTGAAGACTTCAACGTCCTGGTTCAGGAATAGCTCTTCCCCACAGCCATCAGGCTGTTGAACTCAACTCAAACAAAACTGAACATTACTAGCCCATTATCTGTTTATTTGCACTTTATCTGTTTATTTATTCATGTGTGTATATATTTATAATCATATACGGACACACTGATCTGTTCTGTATTCATGCCTACCATATTCTGTTGTGCTGAAGCAAAGCAAGAATTTCATTGTCCCGGTTTGGACACATGACAATAAACTCTGTATTATATCACTGAATCTGTCACTTTGGCTCAATTCGTCTCTGCTAGCTCATCACCGCGTGTCCCATTTGCCCCCGATTTCCTGACATTCATGTTAACCTTTCCTATAAATGCACCCTTCCGATCATGTTTTAAATATCGCGACTGTTTCACTACAGCACGTCTGCGGGGTTTGAGACTTAACATGAGAAGCGGGGGGAATCCCTGCCGTCAGTGGGATAACATGATCCTATAAATTAATCCAGTGTGGATAAGAGCTCATTAGAAGCACATTATCTGGACGTTTTTTTGGAATTTAGTTTTAAATGGAAAGTCGTGCAAGAATGTAAAACCGGAAGGTGTTCTGTACCTTCGTGACATTCTGATCTGCTGAGTGTCATTGGCTCGCAGGCAACAACCAGAAGCTCAGGAACGAATCAAAGTAAATAGCCGTGTGAACCGTCATTAGAAAATCCACCGTCGAAATTGACAGACAGTGTTTTGGCCTTGTCCACACTTTCTACTTATCGAGTCCACACACAATATTAGAGGTCGTTCAGTCAGAGCTGAACACACTTCTCGGCATCTGCACAATGGTGTCCGTCTTACACTTCTTGTACGTGGTGGTGGAAACATGGCCGTGATGTGAACGCTCTTTCCTTGAGCCCTTGTCTCCGCCAAGCGAGCGACAGGAGAAGCATGTTCAGACCCTAGGGTCTGTCATAGAAACATAGAAATTAGGTGCAGGAGTAGGCCATTCGGCCCTTCGAGCCTGCACCGCCATTCAATATGATCATGGCTGATCATCCAACTCAGTATCCCGTACCTGCCTTCTCTCCATACCCTCTGATCCCCATTAGCCACAAGGGCCACATCTAACTCCCTCTTAAATATAGCCAATGAACTGGCCTCGACTACCCTCTGCGGCAGAGAGTTCCAGAGATTCACCACTCTCTCTGTGAAAAAGGTTCTTCTCATCTCGGTTTTAAAGGATTTCCCCCTTATCCTTAAGCTGTGACCCCTTGTCCTGGACTTCCCCAACCTCGGGAGCAATCTTCCTGCATCTAGCCTGTCCAACCCCTTAAGAATTTTGTAAGTTTCTATAAGATCCCCTCTCAATCTCCTAAATTCTAGAGAGTATAAACCAAGTCTATCCAGTCTTTCTTCATAAGACAGTCCTGACATCCCAGGAATCAGTCTGATGAACCTTCTCTGCACTCCCTCTATGGCAATAATGTCCTTCCTCAGATTTGGAGACCATAACTGTACGCAATACTCCAGGTGTGGTCTCACCAAGACCCTGTACAACTGCAGTAGAACCTCCCTGCTCCTATACTCAAATCCTTTTGCTGTGAAAGCTAACATACCATTCGCTTTCTTCACTGCCTGCTGCACCTGCATGCCTACTTTCAATGACTGGTGTGCCATGACACCCAGGTCTCGCTGCATCTCCCCTTTTCCTAGTCGGCCACCATTTAGATAATAGTCTGCTTTCCTGTTTTTGCCACCAAAATGGATAACCTCACATTTATCCACATTATACTGCATCTGCCAAACATTTGCCCACTAACACAGCCTATCCAAGTCACCTTGCAGTCTCCTAGCATCCTCCTCACAGCTAACACTGCACCCCAGCTTAGTGTCATCCGCAAACTTGGAGATATTGCCTTCAATTCCCTCATCCAGATCATTAATATATATTGTAAATAGCTGGGGTCCCAGCACTGAGCCTTGTGGTACCCCACTAGTCACTGCCTGTCATTGTGAAAAGGACCCGTTTACTCTTACTCTTTGCTTCCTGTTTGCCAGCCAGTTCTCTATCCACATCAATACTGAACCCCCAATGCCGTGTACGTTAAGTTTGTATACTAATCTCTTATGTGGGACCTTGGCGAAAGCCTTCTGGAAGTCCAGATACACCACATCCACTGGTTCTCCCCTATCCACGCTACTAGTTACATCCTCGAAACATTCTATAAGATTCGTCAGACATGATTTACCTTTCGTAAATCCATGCTGACTTTGTCCAATGATTTCACCACTTTCCAAATGTGCTGCTATCCCATCTTTAATAACTGACTCTAGCAGTTTCCCCACTACCGATGTTAGACTAACTGGTCTGTAATTCCGTTTTCTCTCTCCCTCCCTTCTTAAAAAGTGGGGTTACGTTTGCTACCCGCCAATCCTCAGGAACTACTCCAGAATCTAAAGAGTTTTGAAAGATTATTACTAATGCATCCACTATTTCTGGAGCTACTTTGTTAAGTACTCTGGGATGCAGCCTATCTGGCCCTGGGGATTTATCGGCCTTTAATCCATTCAATTTACCCAACACCACTTCCCGGCTAACCTGGATTTCACTCAATTCCTCCAACTCCTTTGACCCGCGGTCCCCTGCTATTTCCGGCAAATTATTTATGTCTTCCTTGGTGAAGACGGAACCAAAGTAGTTATTCAATTGGTCCGCCATATCCTTGTTCTCCATGATCAACTCACCTGGTTTCTGACTGCAAGGGACCTACATTTGTCTTAACTAATCTCTTTCTTTTCACATATCTGTCCCACTGCACGAAGTAATTCAAGAGTTCTCCCTAGTTTTCCCCCCCGATTCGAACTCGGGAATGTCTGTAGCGGGTCCGTAGGAGATCGTGGGTGTCTCGTAGCGGCTCGTAATGCTAACGGTAGTACTCGGGAAATCCGATAAAGTCGTGACGTTTTTTCAACATGTTGAAAAATGTCCACGAATAAATAAATACTCGTACGACCCGTGTATCCGCATCACAAATGCTGTCTGACCCATTGAGTACTGAACTGCCCCACGCTGCAGGATGCAAAGGATTTGGAGAGGGCGTTCAAATGTTAGCATGTTGGTGAAAATGCAAAGGCTGGAAGAAGGCAGAGTTCAATTGAGATGTGTGGTGCATGTTTCTATGTGTATAGTGTGATCGATGCCTGAAATGTTCTTCTCGTGTCGGTGGTGGAGGCTGTGAGAATCAATGGAGTTAATGTGGCATTTCTATGGGCATATGGATGTGCCATAGAGACCTGAGAGATCTCCATCAATTTGAGTAAGCTGATTACATTAATTTTTTCTTGACATCATGTTCGACACAGACTTTGCCTTCCCCCGTGTTGCATAGTAACATAGAAAGAAGGTGCAGGAAGAGGCCATTCGGCTCTTCGAGCCAGCGCCACCAGTCATTGTGTTCATGGCTGATCGTCCCCAATCTAGCCAATAGTTTTATAAGTCGACCAGACTAAGTGGGACCCATTGGGTCCCGGGGGGGGGTGCTTTCTGTTGGTTGTTCTCTCTCATTTTTCAAAGACACAAAAAATCCTCTGGTCCCAGAAGGCGGAGGGGGGCTCTGAGCGAGGTGGCCTAAAATGACGACTGTAGGTGGCGGCGTTCTCTCAGAAATCGCGCCACAGTGTGCCATAAGCGGCCAAGATCAGACTTTTAGTAATATAGATAGAAGATATTCGATGTACACCAGACATTGTAAATAAAATAATACCACAGTGCAGAATGCAGATTTATGCTTATTATTATTGTGTGGACTGCGTTAAATCGAAAAGGTTTGTTTTTCCCATTATTGAGACAAAAAAAGCTGTACAATAAACACAATCATATCAAAAACAAGATCATTTGATCGAGCAAGAGGGGAGATTCTTAGAATCTAGTCCTTCGCATTGCAGCGTATTAGCTCCATAGAAGGGCGGTCACGGTGGCGCAGCGGTAGAGTTGCTGCCTTACAGCGAATGTAGCGCCGGAGACACGGGTTCGATCCCGACTACGGGTCTGTTGGGAGTTTGTATGTTCTCCCCATGACCCTGCGCGTTTTTTCTCCGAGGTCTTCGGTATCCTTCCACACTCCAAAGACGTACAGGTTTCTAAGTTAATTGACTTGGTAAAATGTAAAAATGGTCCCTAGTGGGAGTAGAATAGTGTTAATGTGCGGGGATCGCTGGTCGGCGCGGACCCGGTGGGCTGAAGGCCCTGTTTCTGGGCTGCATCTCTAAAACTAAATCTAACTAAAGACAAATGAGATAGATTAGAGGAAACCTTGTTGATGAGGGGGGGGGGGGGGGTTTGTAGGGGGGACTACGGGTCTGGGGGGAGTTTGTATCTTCTCCCCGGGGGGGGGGGGGGGGGGGGGGGGGGGGGGAGAGTAGAGAGAGAGAGAGAGAGACGAGAGAGATCATATTTGACAAAAAAAAAAGACGACTTCTTGCCCATATTGAGAGAAGAAGTGCATCACACCAAACAACATTTGTCTAAAAAAACAGATTATTCTTCAGCTCATTAAAGAGCTCGGGTGAAAAAAAACCAATATAGTGTATGACAACAAAGTAACATCATTTGTGCCACGTGATTAACCACACTACAGTCCACGATGTTCATTCGGGAAAGATCGGGAGACGGACAAGTCACTCGCACAAATGACAGAATTGCCGAGTACCGTGGGAACTCTTTACTCTACCCCCGTTATATCGTGCTAGACCACGACCACTCCACTCTGGCTACATCTTGCGTCAAGTCGCCCTGTGAAAACTAGCCATTAAGAGGTTGGACAGGCTAGATGCAGGAAGATTGTTCTCGACGTTGGGGAAGTACAGGACAAGGGGTCACAGCTTAAGGATAGAGGGGAAGTCCTTTCGGGCCGAGATGAGAAAAACTTTTTTCACTCAGAGAGTGGTGAATCTCTGGACCTCTGCCACAGAAGGTAGTTGAGGCCAGTTCATTGGCTATATTTAAGAGGGAGTTGGATGTGGAACTTGTGGCTAAAGTGATCAGGGGGATATGGAGAGAAGGCAGGTACGGGATACTGAGTTGGATGATCAGCCATGATTATATTGAACGGCGGTGCAGGCTCAAAGGGCCGAATGGCCTACTCCTGCACCTATTGTCTATGTTTCCTCGTATTTTCTCCTCTGCTCGAGGCGGTAGAACCCTCCGCAGTTGCCGCTGCCGATGGTCCGATGTCCGAAGGCTTCGCATCGGGATGACGGAAACTCCAGCGTCGGGAAGGATTGGAACACTCCGCAGCATGGAGCTCCCGAGTCGACCTCTTCTTACCGGAGACCGTGGGCTTCACGGTGTTAAAGTCCACAGGCCCCGCGGTTGGTGCACATCGCAGGTGATTCGCGGCAAAGGATCGCAGGCTACGCATTGTTAAACTCCGCGCTGCGCCCGCGGCTTGAAGCGCTAGGCCGGTCTTCAGGAAAGGATGCAACACTCCACGTTGTTAGGCCGCAGAGAGGAACGGAGATACGACACGGAGAAAAATTGCTTCTCCATCAAGGTAAGTGACTGGAAAAAAATCTGTTGGCGAGGCAGCCAGTGGTGGTGGAGCCACCCGGTTGACTATTTGTGGGCCCATCTACATTTGTTTTGGGGTCCCACCTACATTTGTGTAGGGCCCACATGCTCTCTTGTCACAGTGGGAGCAGCTGCTCACCGGCGTGGGCCCACCGGTGCTGCCGGAACCCCAGCGAGCTGTCAAACGCCTCATCACAGTACGGGCAGTCGTAGGGCGGGCCACTGGTGAGACAGGGTGTGGGAGGCCATGGCAAAGCGCTCTCCACACAACAGGCTGTGTACAGGACAGCAGCTTGGAGGCGCGGGTGAAGCCCTTGCCACATTGGGTGTAGGGGCGCTCGCCGGTGTTGGTGCACTGGTGCCTTAGCTGGCTGCTGTAGTGGGTGAAGCTCTTTCCTCACTGGGCGCAGGTGTAGGGATGCTCGCCACTGTGGGTGCGCTGGTGCCCCAGCAGGCTGTCGGATCTGGTGAAGCCCTTGCCGCATTGGACACAGCGCAGGTGTAGGGGCACTCGCCGGTGTGGGTGCGCTGGTGCCTTAGCAGGCTGCTTGAGTGGATGAAGCCCTTGCCGCACTGGGCGCAGGTGTATGGGCGCTCGCCAGTGTGGGTGCGCTGGTGCCTCAGTAGGCTGCTGGAGTGGGTGAAGCCCTTGCCGCACTGGACACAGGTGTGCGGGCGCTCGCCAGTGTGGGTGCGCTGGTGCCTCAGCAGGCTGCTGGAGTGGGTGAAGCTCTTGCCGCAGGGGACACAGGTGTAGGGGCGCTCGCCAGTGTGGTTGCGCTGGTGCACCCGCAGGCTGCTGGAGTGGGTGAAGCCCTTGCCGCACTGGACACAGGTATAGGGGCGCTCACCTGTGTGGGTGCGCTGGTGCTCCAGCAACTTGGCAGTGTTGGTGAAGCCCTTGCCGCACTGGGCGCAGGTGTACGGGTGCTCGCCGGTGTGGATGCACTGGTGCGCCAGCAGGATGCTGGATTGGGAGAAGCTCTTGCTGCAGTAACTGCAGGTGTACGGCCTCTCGCCGGAGTGCAAGCAGTTGTGCCGCAGCAGGCTGCTGTAGCGGGTGAAGCTCTTGCCGCACTCCGAGCAATTGAAGGGGCGTTCTACCGTGTGCACCCGCCGTGGACCTCCAGCTGGCTCGGGCTCTGCCATGCCTTGCCACACACGTCGCACTCATAACGTTTCTCCTTGTTGTGCCCCGTCATGTGGTCCTCCATCGAAGCTCAGCCCGCACACCGAGCAGATGGGGAGGGTGGAGGGCTCACCTGCACCCTGGCTGCTCACATCCCCGTCTCTGCTTCCATAGCAACGGCTCCTAAGCCCTGCAGGAGAGGAACACATAGGGTCAACAAGCTGGCAAACAGGACAATGCTAAAACATTCCTGGGCCACCTGAACTCCACCAAGGACCTCAAAATATCCCGCCTCCAGGCCACTACCGACACCCCGCGATTCGACCACCAGCAGGCGCCTGCCCGAGTCCCGCGATGCCATCTTGGCCACGAGGAGCGCCTCCAATACTCACCAGGATGCTGCCTTCCCCGACCTCCACGTCGATGCTGCCGCCAACCTTCACCTGCCTACCGATGACGCCCAGCCTCGCCGCATCAACGGTAACTCGGACTTTCTCCTCCTCGCTGATTCCTACGACCCCAGCTACGCCTGCCTCTTTGTCGGGTACGTTGAACAATCCTTGTTCAATACGTACCAGGGCCCCATCCCCGACCTCTACCTCCGTTACATCGACGACTGCATTGGGGCCACCTCCTGCACCCACACACAACTGACTGACTTCATCCACTTCACCACCAACTTCCATCCGGCAATCAAATACACCTGGACTATTTCCGACACTTCCCTACCATTCCTTGACCTATCTCCATCGCAGGTAATAGACTTCTGACCGACATCCACTACAAACCCACTGACTCCCATGGCTATCTGGACTACACTTCTTCCCACCCTGCCTCCTGTAAGGACTCCATCCCCCATTCCCAATGGGGATGGAGTCCTTACAGGAGGCAGGGTGGGAAGGGGATTCCCCTCCTCCAGCATAGATGAGGCTCGCACCAGGGTCTCTTCCATACCCCGCAACACTGCTCTCTCTCCCCATCCCCGCACTCGCAACAAGGGCAGAGTCCCCCTAGTCCTCACCTTTCACCCCACCAGCCGTCACATACAACAAGTAATCCTACGTCATTTTCGCCACCTCCAACGTGATCCCACCACTCGCCACATCTTCCCATCTCCCCCCATGTCTGCCTTCCGCAAAGACCGCTCTCTCCGCAACTCCCTTGTCAATTCTTCCCTTCCCTCCTGTACCACCCCCTCCCCGGGCACTTTCCGTTGCAACCGCAAGAAATGCAACACCTGTCCCTTTACCTCCCCCCTCGACTCCATTCAAGGACCCAAGCAGTCGTTCCAGGTACGACAGAGGTTCACCTGTATCTCCTCCAACCTCATCTACTGCATCCGCTACTCTAGATGTCAGCTGATCTACATCGGTGAGACTAAGCGGAGGTTGGGCGATCGTTTCGCCGAACACCTCCGCTCGGTCCGCAAGAACCTACCTGACCTCCCGGTGGCTCAGCACTTCAACTCCCCTTCCCATTCCCAATCCGACCTCTCTGTCCTGGGTCTCCTCCATTGCCAGTGAGCAACACCGGAAATTGGAGGAACAGCACCTCATATTCTGCTTGGGAAGCCTGCATCCGGGGGGCATGAACATTGAATTTTCCCAATTTTGTTAGCCCTTGCTGTCTCCTCCCGTTCCTTAGCCCTCGAGCTATCTCCTCCCATCCCCCAGCCCTCGGGCTCCTCCTCCTCCCCCCGCCACCCCCTATCAGTCTGAAGAAGGGTTTCGGCCCGAAACGGTACCTATTTCCTTCGCTCCATAGATGCTGCTGCACCCGCTGAGTTTCTCCAGCATTTTTGTGTACCTTCGATTTTCCAGCACCTGCAGTTCCTTCTTGAACACAATACTAAAACACATTGGGTGCGTTTATGGCGGAGGAAACCGTTATGTAATTCTGCGCAGCACACTGGCGCAGTGGTACAGTTCCTGCCTCACCGCCAGAGACCCGGGCTTGATCCTGACTACAGGTGCTGTCTGTGCAAAGTTTGTACGTTCCCTTGGCCTGCGTGGGTTTTTACTCCTTGTGTTCTGGTTTCCTCCAACATTTCAAAGACGTTCAGGGTTGTAGATTAATTGACCTCTGCAAAATTCCTAATTTGTCCCTAATGTGCATAGGATAGTGCTAGTATACGGGGTGATCGCTGGTCGGCGCGGTTCCAAGTCCCGAAAGACCTGTTGTTTCCGCGCTGCATCTCTAAATTTAACCAAAAGAGGGTCTCGACCCAAAACGTTACCCATTCCTTCTCACCATAGATACTGTCTGACCCGCTGAGTTATTCCAGCACTTTTCGTGTCTATCTTCTCCACAGATGCTGCCTGACCAGCTGAGTTACTCCAGCACTTTGTCATAGTCATAGAGTGATACAGCGTTGGAAAGAGGCCCTGCGGCCCAACTCGTACCCGCACTCCTTGATCCCTCGGCTCCACACATTCCCCCAGTGCCCCGCCATTCACAGTGAAGATCCTGCCCGGGTTTGACTTCCTAAACTGCAACTTCCTCCCCACCCCCAAACAATGTGACCTCCTCCCTGTGGTTCCCTGCCCCTTACCCCTGCCACCTCCTGCTCCTTACCCCCCTTTGCTCCCTCCCTCTCCTCCCCACCCCCAAACAGAGTGAACCCCCACCAGGCTCCCTACTGCCTTCCTTGACTCACTTGACCTCTCTCCATCCATTCATCCCCCTCGGCACCAAACCCACTGCCCCGTGAATCCCTCCCCCCGCTACTCACTTCACCCCTTTTCCAACCCCCAGGCTCTCGCCCCCTCACTCTGACCGTCTCCCCTTATTCCTGCCCCTCTCAGCCGCTCAGATCTCTCTCCCCCCCCCCTCTCCCCTCTCCCCTCCCCCTCCTCTCCCCTCTCCCCTCTCCCTCTCTCCCCCTCTCCCCTCTCTCTCCCTCCTCTCTCTCCCCCTCTCTCCCTCCCCCTCCCCCCCTCTCCCCCCTCCCCCCCCCTCCCCCCCCCCCCCCCTCCCTTCCCCCCCTCCCCCTCTCTCTCTCTCTCTCGGAGATCCATAATCTCTGGTTCTCACCGTCCAGTGCTGGTCGACTCCATCTTGGCCGAGGCGTCATTTCCGGCCTGAGGCCGCCCCGCTGTTTCGTTGGTTTCGTCTCTCTGCCTGCGGGGCAACGGCCGTGACGTCATTTCCGCTCTCTCTGTCTCTGTCTCTCTCGGCGCGGCCGGGGCCGTGACGTCATTTCCGCTGTCTGTCTGTCTCTCTGTCTCCGTCTCCGGGGCAACGGGCGGCCGATGCCGTGACGTCATTTCCGGGCTGAGGCCCCATCGCCCGCGCGGTCTCTCTCTCTCTGTCTCCGGGGCAACGGGCCGGCGGGTTGAGCCGTGAGTGAGTGAGTGAGGGGCCGGGCCGGGCCGGGCGCGGTGAGAGGCTCCGGTGGATCAGGGCGGGCGGGGCGGGCTGGGGATTCGGTGCGCGGGGGGCGGGGGAAATCCAGGCCGCGGCCTCGCACCCGGGAGACAGTGACTGGGCCTGGGGTTGGCGGAGCTCGGGGAGCCGGGCCTGGGGCCTGGGGTTGGCGGAGCTCGGGGAGCCGGGCCTGGGGGGGTTCGGGCCTGCGCCGGGTCCCGCCGCCGCAACACGACCATCAATCTCGGGCGGGGCTGATGGGTGGGCGCCGGGCGGCCGCGGTGGTGGAGGAGTCATGTCGCTGCTGTGGGGAGCGGGGAGTCGGGACACAGTCGCTCTATATCACCCTGTCTCCGTCTATCCCCGTCTCTCTATATATAAAAGTTCTTCCATTCTCGGTTTTAAAGGATTTCCCCCTTGGTATCCTCTAAGCTGGACCCTTGTCCTGGATTGCCC